>NC_056737.1:1953637012-1953699512 GCF_019279795.1 Protopterus annectens
ATTTTATCTAAATAAAATCTACTCTTTTCATGTACATCCAAGGAATTCATTGTTTTCTCTCCTTTATTCTAAGCAGTAGGAAAAAGGTAGGTAAGTTTATGTTCTTGTTCAAAGAATACTCACTGACCAGATAAGTCATAAAGGAAGTACTATTAAACTTAACTTTATAAAAATTGAAAACAGGTAGAATGGTTTAATGGCCATTGATGCTCCGACACCCATTAAACTGAAATCAAAGCTACCAGAAAGACAGTTTTCCAAGTACAGAGCTTTAGAAATAAAGATGCAGCCCTCTCAAAATGAAAAAGTGCAAGTTTTTCCAGGACATAGTTCAGAATCCAAGAAGGGGGAAATGGCTCTTTGTCATGGTCTGATGAGTGCGACACATTTTAAAAACTGCCCCCAAAATAAGTACAGTTGTGGATCTAGAGGCAGACATGCACAGTTGGCTGACATATGTGCTTTGATAGAAGGGAATATAGTATAGCTTTCAGCAGCTCACACATGTAAGCAAGAATATTAGAAAAACCTAGTTGATACGGGTTATGGTAATTTTTATGGCACCGCAAAGAAAGTATTTTCTTTCTAGAAAGATACAATTTCCTTGTAGTTGGTTGTCTAGCATCTTGTAGATCCTTAAGAATATCTTCATTAAAAGTATGTCTAAAAGCAATTAAAATTGTGTAATCCATAGAGTGAGACTCAAGGTCTGTAGATGGGGTGAATTAGAGAGCCTAGTTCTGTGTCACCAAGTCCATCCTGTGGGCTAATTTGTGTGTACTATCCCTGGTTAAGAGGAAATGAAGGGGGGATCAATGTTGCCAGGGCTAAAAGGAAGTCACCAACATGATTTTTTTTTAATTTTGAGAATGATTTGGGGGATCAGAGGAAGTGGATGTGGTGGATAAATGAACTTCCTTTTCCAAGAAAAAGACATGGCGTCTTGTCTGCTGTATGTGAAGGCAAAAATGATCTACCTGGGGAGTTTCTCACTCATGTCCAATGTCCAGATAAGACTGTTCAGCATCCACTTGTAAAAGCCTGCTCTGGATCTGTTCAGAAAATCTGCCATAGTGTTCATTTCCCCATGCAATAAAAGCAAGTCTACAAAGGTGATAAGACTTGGTGCATCCCTGTTTGTTTATGTACCACATAACTATGGTGCTGTCTGTAATTCTGAAGAGAATGTGGCATCTACAGGTAATATAGGGACTGAAGAGCTGAGGCAAGAGCCTTTATTTCATTTATGTTTAAATGATCCTTCCTCTCTTTGAGGTGACCAAATCTCTTGGACTCTGACGATCTTGCAATAGGGTCCCCATGTCAGGTCTGAAACATCAATGAATAACAAGCGGAAGGAACCACAAAGGGCACACCTGAGTTGAATGAAATCTGGATAATCCACTAAAGAAATTCCTTTGAGAGGCTGGGTAGAAGAGGAACGTTAAAGAATGGCTGCACTGAGTCCAAATTAATTTGAGATAGACCTGAACATCCCTCATGTGGACTTTGGCATAAGGTATCATGTATTGTTGATGCCTTGCATCCTAGAACTCTCAAAACCTCTCTTGCTGACATCACATTCACTGGAATAAAGTGTTGAAAGTAGTCTGAGATAAAGAGTATGTTATCTACTTGAAAGAAAGCTACCACTAATAGAGTACTGAGCTTGCATTCTAGAAAAATCGAATCCTTGGATGGAGATAAGAAAGACTTTTTGAGGTTCACAGTGACCCCCCCCCAACGATTGTTCAGAAGATGCATAACCAAATCCAAACCTCTTAGAAGACTCTTTTGGGATGGAGCATGTCTCAGGAGATCATCCATACAATAAAAGATTTGAATTCCCCAAAGTATGCAGAAGGACTTTGTGAATAACTCTGGGGCAGTTGAAAAGACCAAATGGTAAAGAAGAAAACACATAGTAAATTAAATATGTGCAGATTCTCTTCTCAAGAATGCTAGCACCTTTAATCTCTCATAATGCTCTTATTAAAATGTTTATACTAAAGATTTATAATAAGAGTGTGGGACTGGTTGTCATGTATCTTGATACTTTAACAATAAGATGTTCCAACTTTGGGCTCCTAAATATAATTATAATGCAACATCTTTGACTGAAATAAAATCAGGATGAGTGGTTCAATTTGGCTTTGCTTGATTATTTTGCAAGACAACTACCAAAAAAGGACAGTCACAGGCAGCAGAAAAATCCAAAGACAATCACAAACAACCAAAATAAGTAGATTTATTAAGTGTTTTCATCCTACAATCATACTGATCCTCATCAGAATAAAGCCACTTATAAAACAAAGCTTTATATAACAAGGAAACAACAAATCATATGACTATCAACACATAAAACACCCAGACATTGAGAAACCAAACAGATTACCAGTACAATAAATAAATACTAACACATATAAAATCTACATAAAATGTTATGCTAACTTAATTCATTTGAAGACCATTTATACATTATCATTTATACAGAATCCAATACAACCTTCCTGCTCTCATTTTTAAAACATGAAAAATACTTTTCTTCTCATTCTAGCCTAATGAAGTTCTAGACTTTTCTAGAATGAAATAGCTTAACAAATCTACTTATTCTGAACTGTTGTTGTTTCCTTTGTTTTTTTTGCTGCTCATCAGGGATTTTTTCTTTGTGGGTTTGGTTCTAGTGGATATACTCACACCAAGCATTGCCTTGAAGACTTAACTGATCTGGTTGCATTTAAGATTTTCTATGACTCCCATACCATATAAATAATTTTGTTTGGTATTCAAAAAAAATTGTAAGAATTTTACAGATCCCCTTTTAAACCAGTCATTGGCAGTGGGGTCTAAAATGCAGACCTTAGTGTATTGCATAGATAACACATAAAGCACGATGGCGACTCATGCTCATTCCTTAAAAAAAACTGTCGGCATTTTTAAATAAGTCAGATGTGATGCAAGATCTAATGTGTTTTTTTATTGGCTGCTGTTGGATATCACTGATATCAATTTATTTCAACCAAGCACCCTTCAACAGGAGGGGATTAAAATATTAATAGAGTTTTTTTTTTTTACTTAGTGAAAAGAATTACAATGAAATCAAGATGTTTTGTGATATGTATTGCAAAAGCTAATTTTACAGACCATTTTTTATTTATTTATTTTTTGAAAAGGTTTGTCAGTGAAGGCCGCCATGGCATTTTCTTTGGTGAATTTAGTATCAATATCTTGTCTGTTTCAAGCAGAATATATTTCATTTAAACAATTTTTAAGTTTCCTTTTTTGTTACTGGAGGCCTTTGTACAGAAATTCAAAATGTTTTTAATGTAAATGAACAGCAGTTTTGATTTCTTTTCTTATACAGCAAAAATAGTAGAACAAACACAAGTGCATCCACATGGAGAAGGCACTGAAGTCACTGAAAGTACTCACACAGTCAAATGTTGAAACCAGCAGAATATATTTCATTTAAACAATTTTTAAGTTTCCTTTTTTGTTACTGGAGGCCTTTGTACAGAAATTCAAAATGTTTTTAATGTAAATGAACAGCAGTTTTGATTTCTTTTCTTATACAGCAAAAATAGTAGAACAAACACAAGTGCATCCACACGGAGAAGGCACTGAAGTCACTGAAAATACTCACACAGTCAAATGTTGAAACCAGTCCAAGTGAGACGAAATAATATGAAAATTCCTCTTTATTCCATACATAAAACCACAAAGAATAAGCGCTTTCGCGTAGCTGTAGTACGCTTCATCAGATTCTGTTACAAGCTCTGTTATTCCAGTTTATATAGTCAAGCATTGTATTCAATTAGTGTGATTAATTAATTAGAGAACCATATATAAATAATTTTTATATATTATTATCATTATTTATATATTTTATTACCTATTGATAGAATTGTTAGTTTTTATATATACATATATTAATTTATGAGATCATATTATATAGTATCATATTATATATAGATTTGCACCATGCACTTTAATATATATTATATTAAGATGTGAACAATATGTGGTTTTATTTGATGAAGGTTTCATGATTCTGAAATAGCGTAAAGATGAGTAAGATAATATAGATTAGAAAGTTTTTATGTGATTAGTTTTATATTTCCTTATATTAAGGTAGTGCTATGTTCTCCATGAAATACATATATACAGATGAACGCAAAATTTTGATGTGATAGAGGAGATATATATGCATTTGTATTTGAATGGATCCATTTACAATAATGAACATATAGCCCTTTAACTGAAATAAGAGGTTGCCTTAAGTTAAGTCATTAAATGGTTCTCTAATTAATTAATCACACTAATTGAATACAATGCTTGACTATATAAACTGGAATAACAGAGCTTGTAACAGAATCTGATGAAGCGTACTACAGCTACGCGAAAGCGCTTATTCTTTGTGGTTTTATGTATGGAATAAAGAGGAATTTTCGTATTATTTCGTCTCACTTGGACTGGTTTCAACATTTGACTGTGTGAGTACTTTCAGTGACTTCAGTGCCTTTTCCATGTGGATGCACTTGTGTTTGTTCTACTATTTTATTTGCCTGACTTTGACAAGTGTTCCTAATTGGTGTGAGCAGTTTTATTTGACTATACAGCAAAAATGATTGCAAGTTGTATTCATTATCAAGACAATACATTTTTATAAGACAGGAATACTGTTGTTTTAATTCAAATACACAAAACAAGATATTTTGCACACACCTATCTACCCAGGGCTTGCATACATCCTTATTATATTAAGTAGAATGTAATAAATAAGAAAGCAATTAAGATACAACAACTACTTCAGATAATAACCTCAGCAATGAACTGGTTAACATGACAGAAATGTTTATACAGCGTGGTTTACAATCAGAGTTCTAAAACCTATAGTGTAAATCGTAACGTAGAGGATGTTGTTACACATCATACTCAGCTATCCTCAGGAAGAGGGGTGTCTACTGTTATATTTAACTATTTCATTTTTGTATGCTGGTTTTAGTAATGCGTTAAGTATTTCTTCTTTTTTTGACTCTTCTAAGATTACACCAGTTGTAAAGAACAAACAGAAAATGTTACTTAATAACCCTGACATGTTTATGGTAATAGTTAAGATTTCTATATTTGTGAACCTATGGGCAAAAGAAAGCCACATCTGAAATATCTTCCAAAAAGTACTGAAGTCACATTTATTTATTTACTTATTCATTTATTGTGTTAATTGGGTTGTTGGCTAGCCCACAGACCATTTTTAGGTATGACCGGGCCAGTGTGGTAGTTATAAACTTCAAAGCAGAATTAGATTTGTTAGAGATACCACAACAATGACAGTATATAGTAGTGAAATGGGGTCTATATTAAAATCTCGAAGTCTGACAATATCGAATACGATACGAGAATACCGAAAGCGCACTACATCGAACATTTAAACAGAGATTTCCGTTTACTTCAATGTATTGCATTCTCAGAGTTGGTATATTTGAATAGGGGTGGTGTGGGGGGTGCAGGGGGGCTTTCCCCCCTGCCTACACACTATTTAGTTTTTTTTTTCCAATTTAGTTTTTTTTTTTTTTTGGTTTCGATGGTTTAAGACTTTGATCACTAAAGTTCGATCTTTAGTGATTCGAAGTTTTAAACCTTCAAGATTATAATATAGACCCATGAAATGCACAGAGAAAACATAAACAGATTAGCAAAAGTAGCAAATTAAAATGGTAAAGATACTGAAATATGTGCAATTAAGCAGTGTGTGAGGAGTCAAGTGTGATACATCTTATGGTTTGCCACATCTGTTCACTGATTAATACTGCTAAACGTCAGTTTTTCAGCGAATATCAAAACAGCAGCTCTATTATTTATCACTAAGAAATTTGGTCCTGCTCTTTAAATGTGGTTCATTTCTGGATGTTTCCAATAATTTGAAGTAAAGACGTCCGAGCTTCTGGTACAAGATTTGAGAATTCTTTTTCATCAATTGCTTTGGAGAAGCCTGGCCTTAACAATAATACTGCATTTTCTAAATATGCTTGAAGTAGATAACTGCTGTGTATCTGTGATATAATTTGTGTGCTACTGCTAGACAGTAAACATAGTTTATTAATTTGTACGAGAGGAGGTTCAGAAGTGTGGTCATAGTAGTTGCAGGAACCAGCTTGCTTTTTGCAATGGGTAGCAGTGATATTCTCTTGGGCTCCATAGGGATATGAAATTCCATACCTTGTTTTCTCTGACTTGGGGTCTCTCAGAAACTCAAAAGGACATATCCATGTGACTTTTCACCTGTTACAAACACATTTGGTAAGGTCCGTATCTGAGCTTTGAACAATTAGTAAGGACCACTGGTGCTAAAGGTCACTATAAATGTCTGTTTACTGGAATGAATTATGTTATGTGTTAATGCTGCACAGAGGCAACTACACAACGTTTACAAACATCACTCACCACTGTGTCATATGTATTCTTCACCTCACGAGTGCCTTATAGGAAAAACAGCTCTGTTTTACAATGTGGAAGTCATTTTTTTTATGTCATTGATTGCTCTAAGGTGATTAGTGAGGTATGGTCTTCAATCTCTCGCAGAAATGAAATAATTGCATTGGCAACTGCAACTACATGAGTCACCTCTACTTCATCATTTAATGAGCATGTCATTACTTGCAACATACTGAGACTAGAGTCTTTATGTTAAGGCATGATTTTTTTTTTAACAACCAGGGTTTTAATACACACTTTTAATGCCATGTTTACATATTTTTTTTTCATCTGTTATCCAGTTTTTCCTTTTGTTTGTGATAAGGCTGGATAATGTATTTATTGTTACTTAAACCTTCTTTTTGACTGTTTCAAGAGTTGAAAATGCTTTCTCTTTAGTACTTGTTCTATTTAACTACTTATTTACGAATTTTGAATTTTGGTCAGATGAAAGAAGGGTGTTCATGTATACTTATTTTTGTATTTTTTTACACTTTAATTAAAACACTGGTTTTCTTTTTAAAGTGTTATGAAAACGTATAATGCATTACATTTCATTTGTTCTTTGTAGTGCTTCTTATTTTTATTAAGACCATAGGGTAACTGACACAAACCTTGCAGTGTTTTAAAACTTTTAAACATGACTACACAGTTCTGTTTCACAAGATAACAAAAATGTCCTCCTTTCACTTTCATTACGAGTACCATGATACAGACACCAACTATGCCCTAGTTAATGCATTCCCATGTCATGTCTCTATTATGTGCTCCTCTGATGTCACCTTGCTTTTCTTGTGTCCATAATGCTTCCAGTACTTTCTTTTCAGTGGGCACCAATAATGAGAAGCAGGATTTTGAATTTTTATAATTAAACTCCTGGTGGACTATCATTAAGCTACGAACTCTGTAGGTATTCATTCCATTACATTTGGAGAATCGGTGCTGACGACAGTTCTGACAATGTCTTCTATACAGACTAGCTCTTCTTTGACCTTACATGTAATGTCAATTTTTTGCGAAACATTATTAGGACCGGTCCTTGTACCAAACTACATGACAGTAATCTGGTCACTCCTACTTAGCACTAAGCTTGCTTGTATGCTACACCCTAATTATCTGATAGTTAAGTACTGTGTCTCCCAATTTATTACCTACATTCAAATGTCATTTTAGGTCCTCCATTTTTCATATGGAGTTGCTTTATGGCAATGTGCATAAAACCATTTTAATAAAAACGAAACCAATCTATTTTCCAAGCTGACGTGCGAATGTATCCTTATCTAACCTCCATCACAAACAGTGATGACATATCTGTGTATACTTTACAAACTGCTAAGTACCCAAAACTCACTGCTTAATTGATGGCTACACTATTGCCTGTATGAATGACATTGGGCTGTCCATAGTGTTTTTGTCAAGTCTCATCCCATTCCTACACTGTTAAAAATGAAATAATCGCTACCCTCCTTTCATGTTCTGCCCCTTTGTGAACTGAGCTGCTACAAACAATTGTCAGGGTTGTAACACATTCCTTCTAAAACTACATATGTAGTCTTCAGGAATGAAACTAATGCATACAGTTTACCAGTATGTACAGAACGCAACTTAGCAAACAACAATGTCATTGTATTTAAGGATTATCTCTAAAAGTGAGAAATTAACTTTTGTTTTTGCACAAAAAAAGTGTTTGCATGCATCCTCATGTACAAAATCAAAAGTTCATTTTATATCATTTTACATCATTACAGTATATATCAAACTACTACCTGAAAAATGTAGTTTTGTAAATTCTTCTGAACATGTAACTCTTAGTGCCCCAGCCACAGCTACGGTATGAATATTAGTATGCCAGTAGGAAGCACTTCCACCATTTGGCTTCCAACACTCATTATGCTTTTATAACATATGTAAATATTGGCAAAGCAGTTTTTTAATTGCCAGCCTGTATAATTAACAGATTGGCAAAAACATAAAATAAAAAATAACCAAATGGGAAACAAACCTATTACTAAAGGATAAAACTCATTAGCAGGTCATGGTTTAAACCCTTCACTAAACTGCCACACATCATATTTTACCTAGAAAGATGCTGCCAACAGTAAGATATCCCATCACCTAGATACAAGAAGATGTGTTAACACTTTGAACTTCTGTAGCACTACCACAGAATATAAAAATATAGCTGTCTGAAAACAGAGATGCAACACACTTTCTAAAATGAAAATGTCTCGTTTCTTCTGTGTAGACCAGCATCTATATGCACTCAGTTGCGCAATATTATATTGGTTTGCCTATGAAAGGAAGACAGTACAATAAGCTGTGTGATGTACGCAGGACATTACAATCACATTTTTATGCAGAAACTTTTAAGCTTAACAGTGTTTAACTACATACTACAAACACACCTCCCACAAAACTCTAAAATTCAGCACCTCACCTATATGTAGTTGCTCACAAGTCATCTCGGGGTTGTCTTCAACACTGCATTTGAAAATTGCACCAGGATTTTTAATTGAAGTGCTCGATGACCAGTTTGCCTTTGGGGCTCCAGCAAGAAGCCTAAAAATTAGTATACATTGAGAACATCAGTTAACAGCTTTGCTTAATAAGGTAGGCTAATTAAACTACTGATTAAAAATACTGTCATTCTTAAAATCCTGCTACAAATTAAGAAAAAAAATACTTTTTGTTTTAATTAATAAGGATATGGAATGGGTAAGGCTGAACATGAAAGACACACACCGTCCTTCAATATTTCCACTGTCTCATAAGTATGAATTATTTATGTGTTCTCTCTATGTGCAAACAAGTGCTTACTTGCATAAATATTACACCTTCTCTTCTGTTGCCCACAGCTGCAAAGCTCACTATATCTGTGTTTATGCTGGCTTAAACATCACCCTTCAGTGAAAAGAAACATTTACCTCTTTGTTGCTTAGTTCTTTACCTACACTCACATCACACCAAACTCATTGTGTTTGTCAAATTACATCATATTAACAGTTTATGTAAAAAAAATACATTCAAAGAACCTACTGTTAAATCTTTCATAGCAGCCAACACACTAGCATAAATTTGCACTAACTTTCATTTAAATGTACTACATTCAGCTACATCATTCAGTCTATTTCTTGCTAACCTATTCAGTGACTCTAAACTCTTAATTACAGTTTTCTATTTTGCTGTCCTTCACGCACTAATGGCCTTAAAGACCATTATGGTATGCTTATTAATTCACTATTTATTTATGTTTTTATTTATGTATTTACATACTTTTTCATTTGCATATGTTTTTACATATTTAAATATTTTAAATATTTTTAATTAAGGTAAATGGAGTGGCCCCTTTTCAGCCAATCCACAGGTAATATAAAGGAAAAAATAGTAAAAAAATAAAAAAAAAAAAAACAGCAAATGACACAAAGAGAGGGAACCTTGATTGTAAACTAAGCGATCTAGATTTGATTACTGGACATGATTCCTTGAAGAGATGGTCCTGGGAGATACACCTTGAATGATATAAATTTCACTAGATCACTTATCCTGGGAGAAGGGGGAGAGATTCTTCACTCAGAGCTATAGGTATAAGCTATAAATATATAAATATATATGAACTATAAAGGTGGAAGAGTGTCCATATTCACCCAGGATATTCACACCTCCAGGCTAGTTGCCCAATACAATGCATCTGAAATTCTCCAGGTGCAACTAACACAAGGTAAGACTGCAATCCAAATTGTAGCTTGCTACAGATCCCCCACCATGCCACACAATTCTCACCACACCTTTCTAAACATACTGGACAATATTAACATAAAACCAAACACCCTAATACTGGGTGATTTCAATTACCCTGCCATTAACTGGGAAAACTACTCAGGTACCAACACCTTTTCCCAACGGTTCTTGGAATTCATAAATTCCAACGCCCTGGATCAACTGATCCATTGTCCCATCAAGGGCTCCAATATCCTAGACCTGGTCATTACCAACATGGGAGATAGATGCTCCACACCAGTGGTCACCCCCTCATTGGTTAGGTCTGACCATAAGCAAATCACCCTTGACATCCACATCCCAACCCTACCCCCCCAGTAAGGAAACCTCCGTAAAAAACTTCTCCAAAGCCAACTTCATGCTACTCAAGTCAGAAGTGACAAACTTCATGACACCCATGCAGATGGGAGCTGAAAGTTCAACTGCTGAAACCTACACTAAGGCAATGTATGAGCACATCCACTTGTGCATGAATCGTGCCATCCCAAATAGAACCAAGATGCCCTCCTCCAAAAAAAGGAAGTCAATCTGGTGGTCCCCTGCCATAAACAAACTATACAACAGAAGAAAGAAACTGTAGCAGAAAAGAGGAAAATCCCAGGATGCAAAAAACTCCCTTACCAGCCTCAGTAAGGAACTGAGATCCTTCATAAAATCCTCCAAAGCTAGTCATGAAAATAAAATTGCCAAAGATTCCAAAGACAACCACAAGGCATTCTATAGTTATGTCAAGAATCTAAATGGCAATGCTCAGATATGCTCTGAGCTACAACAGAATGGCAATAAATATACTGATCCCAAGGATATTGCCAATATCCTAGCAGATTGATTTAGTGCAAACTTCACCCCCCTCTCACCCCCTAAGGGGCCCATCTCAATACTAAAAGATTGCCAAATTCCGGTAATCACGACCACACAGGTAGAAACCGCACTCTCCAAAGCTAAGAATACAGCATCCATGGGACTAGATGACATCCGGGCTGTATACTACATGAACTACAAAATGAACTGGCACCTCACCTAAGTGTCAGGTTTAATCATAGCCTCACCTCAGGCTTTGTGCCCACTGAGTGGCACACAGCTACAGTTATCCCACTCCACAAGGGGGATCCACCTTGGATCCGGGGAACTATCATCCCATCAGTCTGACGAGCCTGATCTGCAAAGGCATGGAACACATTATCATGGAACTTATAAACAAAGACATTGGCAGCCTTCAAACACTGAACCCCACCCAGTTTGGGTTCGTGAAGGGCCAATCTTGTCTCCTGAGCCTGACTGACTTCTTCGAATAAGTCTATAGAGCTGTGGATGAGGGTAAGGCGGTCCACACAGCCTATATGGACCTTGCCAAGGCCTTCAACACCATCCCCCACTCTGGAATCAGAGATAAACCTACTAAGCTGGGCATAAATCCCTATGTCACTCAATGGGTTGCCAACTGGCATACTGACAGAACCCAGACTGTAAAAGTAGCTGACTCCAAATCCAGCTCCAGACAAGTGACAAGTGGAGTACCTCAGGGTTCAGTCCTGGGACCACTCTTGTTTGGCATCTACTTCTCTGAAGTACAGGCCAACACTAAGGGACTCTGGTTAACAAAGTTCACAGATGATTGCAAGCTTGGAGCCATTATTGAATCCCCAAATGATGTGGATATTCTACAAAAGGGCCTTATAGAAACAGATGCTTGGTGCCAGAGCCATGCGGTCAAGCTTAATACCAAGAAATGTATAGTTATCCCCTTTGGGAAAAACCATGTACCTATGAATTACCACATAAGTGGCAGTACACTAAACACTGAAGGTGTGATGACAGATTTAGTGACACAGGTGGACAGTGGTCTCACCTTTGATATCCACATCGCCACAACAGTCAGGAAATCCTTTTATGTGGCACACCTCATCACTAAGGGTTTTTCATGCAGTAAAAAGGAAGACATTGTCCCACTGTACTCATCCCTCATTAGAGCAATTATAGAGTACAGCACCCCGTTTGGTATGTACCTCACAAGACATCTGCAACAGCTGGAAAGTCCATAGAAATACCTCACTAAATGAATCACAGGCCTAAAGCAGATGCCCTATACTGACCGTCTAAAAAAAACTCCAGCTATACTCTGTGGCATATCGTCTACTC
This sequence comes from Protopterus annectens, assembly GCF_019279795.1. Classification (NCBI taxonomy): domain Eukaryota; kingdom Metazoa; phylum Chordata; order Ceratodontiformes; family Protopteridae; genus Protopterus; species Protopterus annectens. Next base: position 1,953,649,403 of record NC_056737.1, read on the forward strand.
AGAGGTGATCTCTGCTTAACATACAAGGCCATGTCAAACTCTGAGCTGTTGGACATGCTCCACTTAAAGAAATCCCAATCCCTCAGAGCCACACACTATAGAGATCTAAACCATGTCATCACAATGAACAAAACATGCTGGAGGGCTAGGTTCCTGACCCAGAGACTCCCCATACTCTGGAATAGACTGCCCATACATGTCAAGCAGAGCACCTCCTTGGCGCTCTTCAAAAGGAACCTTGACGACTGGATGGGAGATAGGAAATTCACCCCAGGGATCACATCAGTTGCCCTGCTAGACAGGGGTCCAGGGAACTAAATATTGCGGGAAGAAATATCCAGAGAATTGTTACGGCTAGGCTTGTATAGGCCCTAGGGCAGATAGACTAGTACCAACCTATGAACCTATGAACCTGCAGTCCTTGGAGGAGTTCAGGGATGCAGATGTTTGTAAACGGCAATAGTGGTGGTCTATTTCTATACAGATATAATTACATGCTAGATGTGGGGCAGGAATTTGGGTACCGCATAAACAAACAAACAAACAAACAAAAGAAAAAAGTTTGGGGAGAAGAAAACTCAGACAGGTCCAGATAGCACGTAGAGTCCCTGCCAGAGACTTTCATACCATTTATCCTGCTGTCTGAAAAAGTGGAAGGCTACAAGCTAATGCAACAAACTATCTTGAGGTAAACATTGTGTGGGGTGTATGTGGTGATAGTAGCAAATGTAGAACTGTCTGCCTCAATATTGTTGCCTTTATCAAAAGTGCAGGTACAATGCAAAACTGTCTGCATCAACAGTGTTAACATAATCACTAGTGCATGTTAAGAATGCTAGCCCACATTGTCAAAGAACCAATTCCCTGTGGCCTGCACTGATATCAGCAGGGTTAGCATCAAGCTTGGTCCTTGGGAATTCTAACATTAGGAGTAACAGACCTATTGATTCCAGGCCTGCATTCAGTAGCATTGGCTCAATGGCCTGAAAGACTGACATCATCAAACCTGACAAAAAATCTGAGCTCAAACCCAAAATAAGGGCCAGTGGTTTCATCAATGGCAATAATATAGACATCAAAACAACTGACATCAACAGCAAAATCAGCAAATGTGTAATAGATATCAAAGGCAGTGGGCCTAGGAGCATGACTACAGTCGCTGCTGACAGATCTCCCAACATCGACCTTGATACCACTTGATCAATTCTATCACTCTTACGATCAGAACTGGAATCAAACCAGGCTGTTCCTGAACTGAATGGTGGACTGAAAAAGTGATTGCATCTATATAAAAGCCAGTGGGAGTTGCAGCTGCAGACACCCTCTATTGGGCTGAAATGAAAGCCTTCATAAGCTTGCTAAAGTGGATTTCTTATGTATGGCAGGAGATGGACCTGGATCTTACTGATATCTGAAGCCCATGACATGAGATGACATGAGATCTTTTAATCGTTCAAAAAAATTACGCTGAAGTCCTAAGAAGATTAACAGGAGACTTTAAAGGAATTCCTTTAACAGACAATGCAGCACTCATACCCAGAAATGAATCAGAATGCAGAGCATCATCAACTTTAGCCCTTTTTAACTGAGGCTTTGCAGAGGTATAACTGTATTTTTTTATTCTTCTGTTTCTTTAAAAGTTTGGAAGTCTCTTCCTCAAAAGCCAGACTGGCTTGACATACTACAAGTCAATGGATTAGACTCTAAAGGAACCATTAAGGGCAAAGTTCTGCTCAGGACGAGCTTGAACCCTTTCTCACTTTTAAATAATTTCAGTGCTTACTCCTTCTCTCCCTTATAGCCTAAGCAGTGTAGCAAATATTACACATGGATTGAAACATTCTTGCCATAAAGCACAGAGGGCGCTTTGTCCTGAGTTGGTACTTTACAACCATAGTTTCATTTTTTTAAATAGCTTTCTATCCACTCTAACACCAAAAACCATAGTTAACAATGATGGTATAAGAAACTAAATGAAAGTAAACAGCACAAAAAATAGCCAAGAGGAACTAACTTTTTTACAAATAACAACATATACATTTGCAGATCAAGTGGCAACAGTTAACAGTAACAGAACAGTAATGAAAACTAAAATAGCTTTAGGTATATGAAGAGGAAACGGCAGAAACAAAAGCTGTCCAAAAAATAGAAAATACTAATTATTTCACTTGAAAATTTTATACACTAGCAAACTAATTAACTTTATTTGGAAAAAAAAATATCACAAAAATAATGATAAGAACCAATAATGCCACTGTGGAAATAAAGGTACCAGTGGAAGTCAGCAAATGAAATAAAGCAATCCAATAAATCCACTCGACCTCCAAGGCAGATGTAATAAAACTTTAATTAATATACGGTAAGCGCTTTCATGCCCCACTGAGCACTTCTTCAGACCACATAAATATATTAAAACAACATCATTATATACATTGCTCTATTTCAAAAACACCTATCACATAGAAGCATCAATAAAAATCACTTAAACAATCTCCGCCCCCTCAAAAAAGTTATTTTAGCCCTGGATGTGCAATCACTTTTTACTAGTGTATACCGAATGAACAAGGTCTACAAATGTTGAATGAAATTATAAAAACTGATGGCCGTTTTAGTCAGGATAAGAATACATTAATTTGTAGTTTACTTAGTATCATACTTGAGCATAATTTGTTTTGCTTTGATGGACAATATTATTGGCAATGGTGAGGGTTGCAATAGGGACCCCCGGCGCAAACAGCTATGCCAATTTAGTTATGAGTAATTGGGAAAGGAGATTTGTATTATGTGAACATATTTATAGGAGACATATAGTCTTCTTCAAGAGGTTTGTAGATGATTTACTCATTTTATGAAAAGGTCCTAGTGAATTAATACCACAATTTGTGGACTACCTACATATAACTACAAGCTTTCTAAGATTTACATACCATTTCTCATATACTTCTATGGATTTTTTGGATGTTAGATTATACAAAACTCCTGATGGTCATATGGCAACTCAGATGCATAGAAAGGAATATAGAGTCAATGTCACCCTACATAGGGACAGCATGCATCCTAATAGAATATTTAAGAATGTATTAAAAGGACAGGGTATGCGTGTCTCAAGGTTAGATAGTGCTCAGGATGTATCTGAGAAAGATCTAACTAAATTAACTAATGAGTTTAGAGACAGAGGATATAAACATAAAGAAGTTAATCAGATGGCTAAAGAGGTTACTCAGCTTAGGCATACTAGTGTACAACCTTTCTTGCATTATAAATCTACTACACCTTACACCAGTCACAAACAATATAATAAACAGCGTGTAGTTAATTTTTCTATGCATTATACCAATTATCATGGAATATTTTGCGATATTATTAAAAGGAATTGGCCAGTTCTTATGCTAGAAGAGAAGATTGGTCAGGTTGTAGGACCGCAACCTAAATTTATTTTTAAAAATAAACACAATCTTAAACGCATGTTATGTTATAATAGATCAGACTCTCATATTAATGAAAAGGTTGGTTTTACATCAGCATGTGGAAGTTGTAATTTTTGTGCATATATAGATATACATCCCTCTTTTATACACCCTGCCACACACTTTGAATACTCTAGTCATTCCAAAACTAACTGTAATAGTATCTTTTTGGTCTATTTGGCAACTTGACAATCATGCTGTAGTTTCTATGTAGGTAAGACCAAGAGGCAATTGAGAGATAGGATACGTGAACATCTATTAGCCATCAGGAAATTTGACTGTAGAAATGCCTTGGCTACTCGTGTAATGAACAGTGACCCTACTCCCATGTTTAAATTCAAAATGTTAGATAGCAACCAATATGAGATTTGGAGACTCTAATAATATCCTTGAACAAAGGGAGACTATTTGGATTATCAGGTTACATAGTGATGCACCACCAGGGCTAAATGGTCCAGTCCCTTTAAAACCTTTTTTGAGGGGGCAGAGATTGTTTAAGTGATTTTTATTGATGCTTTTATGTGATAGGTGTTTTTGAAATAGAGCGATGTATATAATGATGTTATTTTAATATATTTATGTGGTCTGAAGAAGTGCTCAGTGGGGCATGAAAACGCTTACCGTATATTAATTAAAGTTTTATTACATCTGCCTTGGAGGTCGAGTGGATTTATTGGATTGCTTTACAAAAATAATGATGTTGCACAAAGTAGCCTGGGTCCATCTCTCAGAACAACCAACATGAATGTGCTGCAAATGAAATCTTGAAAGGAAGATATATTCACAGATCATCACAGATAAAATGGGATGGGTTAGCAGCCTTTCAAAGGATCATCTGCAGAGCTCTCTAATGACATTAGATCCCTTGATATATCAAAAGGCAAAAGTAAGGCAAGATTGTCAATCACAATGAAAAACACGAGTAAATTAATGAGGCAGAACTAAGAAATGAAGAGAAAGAAATTTAGGAGAAACAGAAGGACACACAAAAATAGCATAACTACTAACATAGAGCAGAAAAGGTTATATAACAGATGATAGATATTGTGTTGGATAATACCCCCCCCCCCCCTGCTTGGCAGTACTCTTCCCTATGGAAGTTTATGTGAGAAAGGCATGAAAAAGAATAATTCTGACAAAATCTTCAAAAACAGAAATAGCAAAGTCAGAGCATAATGCAACAATTGCAAAACAGATAACGAGTGAGCAAATGACCCTAGACAGAAACAGTTATACAAAAAGTTATGGATGATTAGGAATGAGTAAGTGGGTAAACCACCACAGCTAGTGTACTGGGCTATACCTCCACCAATGGTGCTTATCCCTATAAAAGAAATAGGGAAGCCAGAGTTCAATGGACTGTGGAATCAACCAGCAGATTGGGTTACAACTTGAAAAACCCTTGTCTAATTAACAGCATGAATCACAGTCTAGAAGAACATGCAAAGATGTTCTTTGTGAGTATCTCACCAGCTCACCATGATTGGTGCAGGTAATCTACCAAAGTGTTGCTATCCTCCAGAAGAAAAGGGCCACTGCTCCATCAATGGTTGGTGCATGTTCTCAAGGGCTGTTCACTATTGTTCTCTAGGTAAATCTGGTTTATCAAAGTTTGCATTTCAAGCTCAATCAGCTACAAGGATACATTCCGCAACTGCAATATTCCCTCTCAAGAGAGGTCTACTGCGAGCTGCAACAGATGGACTAGCATTAGACATTTGTGTCATCATCTGGCAAGTGTAGAACTAAGGATTGAAATGCTGAGTTGTCTCAGGGAGCAGCAGTCACATTAGAAGCATAATCAACATATGTATGTGACTAAACTGACCAACTCCTCAAACTAGAGTCAACAAAATGGTGGAATTCATGAATCTACCTACTGCAGCTGCCACTACAGCACAAGTCTCATTGTTGTCTAATGGAACAATTGCCAAAATCCTCCTGGAGGAATGATCAATCAATATTATCACAATTATTTTAAGTCCAAGCACAAACAGAGCTTGAGAGTCCTTTAGTAAGGATGCAGATATATGGTGTAATGACTTCCCAGTGTAAGACAAAACATGCTAACAAGTAAGTATATGGCAGCACAAAATTTTAGGGGAGGGGCAATTAGATACATATATATAATGATAAAATATAAAAGTCAAAAGAAGGTTAGATGTGGAGTCACAGTAGATGTCAACATTTGTATAGCATACAATGGAGATACATGGATAGGGCATGACTGTGAATAATGGCCTCTAAGTACTGAATGAGTGTAGTCAGCTCCTCCTGAATTATAGTAAAAGTGACAAATTGTCCAAAACAAGTATATTTTTTTGAATATAAGGAAGCTGCAAGGTATGCTAGGATCAGAGGATATTATATTGAAAGAAAGACTTTGTGATAATATCAACAAATCTAAGACCACATGTTCTGGACACTTAACTGAAAACACTAATCAAACTGTCAGTTTGGACAACTCTTGGTAGTAATCTGGACTGAGACAGAAACAATCAGTGTGGCCTTATTGATAAGCAGGGAGGACTGTGATTCAAAGCAATTCAGATCTGCAGAGAACTAGTGAATTGTAGGGGCTAACTGAAATGCATGGAGCTACATCATAATAAGATCAACTTTGAGCAATGTTACATTTCTAAATAAATAGCCAGTCATACACAACTGCCCAATTATAGCCATATTGCTTCTAGTACAGTCAGACAAAGGAATCAAACTCTTAGCCATACATTGAGGCCAACATGTGTTTTTAGAATAACTGAAGAAAACAAAGTATAAAGGAAGCAACTCCTTCCCCTGCTGCACCAATACTCACTTGTTTCAGAAAAGGAAATGTTTTACTAACCAGAGGCAAGGAATATACAGTGTAACTTATTTTCAGTAGCACACAATGGCAGAAATCCCTATAATAAGCACAGCTGCAGTGCCAGTGGTAATATTCTTCAGCCTACTTCCAACAATAACATCCAAAAACTACACACTGTAGCAGAAATCCCCTCCACCTCAGTAAGCAAAATGTCACTTGTACAGCACACATTATGACTGGCTGACCAGTGGCAAAAGTAGAGGACAGAAAGTACAGTATAGAGTATAGAATATACTGTGTGTCATGACTGTATATATTGAATGTCCTCAACAAGTTATCCATTTATATACTGTGCAAGTTCTACTGCCATTTATTTCCACTGCATAATGACATTTTACACTGCATATTTCCATCACTAAGAAATGCTGTTTATATTTATATGGTTTCTTACTACTGTAAATCTTATCCTGTTACATAATATTTTTTTTTAGTTTGTTGTTGCTGGAGCTTTTCTCCCCGGGCCTCTACTGAAAATGGGTTATTCTGACCCAGTGGAATTTCCAGGTCAACAGATTTCAATAATTAATATTAATTAATTAAATAAAAAAGAGCACATAGTAAAGTAGATCACCTCAGTTTTAATGAAGACAGCAATGCCTCCCACAAATACAGTAGTACTGGAGAAAAAGGATATGTCTGACTAAAGTATGGACCATATACATAGCTGACTGACCAGATGCTAAAAATAAATCTGTGTAGTTAAGTATTTCAGCTTATAAAAAAAAAACAAAAGTAACCACAGTGTAAAATATAACTTAAAAAAGTCCAAAACATACACTGTGAAGCAGTAGGAAACACTTTCAGTCAGCCAAACTTTTCAGTCCAAGCTGTTTTTATTCTTCAAACATACAAAGACACAGATTGAGTGCTTTCATCCCCTAAACTGGGGACTTCATCAGAATTAACTGCACTTCATAGTACAACCCTTAAATACTGTTAAAAATGAGTGATGTCATCACCCTTCACAATTCTTTAAAGATACAACTACCTTAATGCTCAAATGAAATGCACTATAAACAACTTTTAACACAAGAATATTTTAACAAACATCATTTATAAAATGAACTTTTCCAATTCCAAAACATTCATCAAATATAAACTTAAAAATTGTTTAAAATAAAAAATCAACCACATTTTATCCATTGGCTTGGTTTAAAGCATAAATATATTATAGGTTCATAGGTTCATAGGTTCATACTAGGCTATCTGCCCAAGGGCATTTACAAGCCTAGACCATAGTTTTGTGGCTTACGCCACCCCTTTAGTATGGGGAACTATACCCATTATTTTGCTGTGCCTCTGTCGAGCAGTGACACTGAGGTAATCCCTGGGGTATATCTGCGATCTCCCATCCATTGGTCAAGATTTCTCTTGAACAAGGCCAGCGAGGTGCTCTGCCTTACATATACCGGGATTTTATTCCACAGCATAGGGAGTCTTTGGGTGATGAATCTATCCCTCCAGCACGTCCTATTAATAGCCGTGTCGAGGTTTAAGTCTCCCGCCCTTGTGGCTCTGACAGATCTAGATTTTTTCAGGTGAAGCATATTCATCAAATCTGGGTTTGACATGGCCTTGTATGTTAGGCAAAGGTCACCTCTGAGCAAGCGGTGGCGACTGAATAGAGCTGGAGTTCTTTCAGTCGGGCAGCATAGGACAGATGTTTGAGACCCTTTATCCTTTTGGTGAGGAACTTTTGTGGCCTCTCCAGCTGCTGCAAGTGTCGGGTCAGATACATTCCGAATGGGGCATTGTACTCAATCATTGGTCTGATGAGTGATGAGTATAGGGAGACTATGACCTCCCTTGATCTAGATGAGAATCCCTTCATGATAAGGTGGGCAATGTAGAAGGTCTTCCTAACTACTTTAGCTACATGGGTGTCGAATGACAGACTACTATCAACCTGGGTCCCCAGGTCCCTGATAACTACTTCTGTGCTCAGTGGATTGCCACCTATTTGGTAGCTAGGGGTAACCTTGTTTTTCCCGAAGGGTATGACTATGCATTTTTTGGCATTTAACTTTAGGCCATGGCTCTGGCACCAGTTATCCATTTCTGTGAGACCCTTCTGAAGGATATCTGTGTCAGATGTGTTTTCTACTATGGCGCCAGTTTGCAGTCATCTGCAAACTTTGTCAGCCATAACCCTCCTGTGTTTGCTTGTACTTCGGAAAAGTAGATGCCAAACAAGAGTGGGCCCAGGACTGAGCCCTGTGGTACACCACTTGTGACAGGCTTTGAGTCTGACATGGCGCCAGCAACTCTGACCCTGTGGGTTCTGTCACTCAGCCAGTTTGCAACCCATCTTGTGATGTATGGGTTAACATTTAAGCTGATGAGTTTTTCAATGATACCCGAGTGGGGTATTGTATCGAAGGCTTTCGCCAGATTGAGGTAGGCTGTATGGACTGCCTTTCCCTCATCAATGGCTTTAGTGACTGTTTCGAAAAAGTCAACCAAGTTTAGAAGGCATGATCTGCCTTTGACAAAGCCAAACTGGGATGGATCCAAAGTCTGCAAATTCCCTATGTCTTTATTTATGAGGTCCATTATGATCCTCTCCATGGCTTTGCAGATAAGGCTTGTCAAGCTAATGGGCCGGTAATTTCCAGGGTCGGTGGAGGCACCGCCTTTGTGAAGTGGGACCACAGTTGCAGTGTGTATTTGAACCCCCCCCCCCCACACATATACACAGACTAAGACACACAGTACTTATGAGGTAGCTTTCCTCACTAATATTGGTTTTAAGGATACCATTTCATTAAGACCTGGTGCATGGGTCGCAGCTAGTTTTATTTGCCACTTAATTTCCCTTTCCTCTATATAATTCCTGTAATCTCCCCCTCTAGGATTTGTTCTTACTCGCTCCACAATACTGTCTTTCGGCTTTTCCCGGATAGGGGTCGCCACAGCGAAACTCCGGTCCGCTAATGATTGGCAGTAGATTTTTACGTGCTGGCTTGCCGGGCCTAATGCACAGCCTTCAATGAAGGAACACCCATTCATGCATGTCGACACACAGAAGACACTCTAACTGAGAATCGAACGTGCAACGTCTAACTGTGAGGCGACAACGCTACCGCAGAACCACCACAGTTACTCGCTCCACAATACCAAATAAAAACTGAACAAAATTTGCACATACTAATGAATATTTATATAGGTCATTATTTATATTTCTTGTAGTAATCTGGTACTGCTGCTCATATATTCTGTCCCTAACACGCCTTTCTGTCTTGCCTATTTAGTAAGCTGGACAGGTTTTACTAGCTGCCAGATATATCACCCCTGATGTTTGACAATTTCCTTTTTCAAAGAAAACCTTAAACTTCAAAATGTTTTGCAGGGTTATCATGTTCTTAGCTTGTATGAACTTGCATTGTGCACAAGCACCACATCTTGTTGTACCACTATTACCCACTACCTGACTTTTGTTAGTAAGTTCAAATCCCTCTTTTAAACTGAGCCCAGTTTTGTATACAAATGTGGGTTCCTTCCCAACAACTGGAAATATTCTAGGGCTGCAGCTTTGTGTTGTTGGAATGCTCTCACTGAGCAGCTCTGGGTTGATGGGTTTTAGAAAACAAATAATCCCATGCCAACGAGTATGATCCCTTTGACTTGATGATTTGTCACAACTTCTTTCACCTGGAAATGTTCAGATTTAATAACCTTCAGGATATTTTTTCTATACCACTTTCAAATCTCTTCACAATATACCTGCTTTTAATACCTAGTTTGACTTCCTCCTCTTCAGCTTACACTTACACCCCTTCCTGCCAGTTTTATTGTGTTCATTACTCAGAACATATTGCTCCTTTTTATGCCAGTGCTATACGGCCTCTACAACTGTAAAAGTGATTAAACAGCTATATCTGCATGGAATTGTTTTCCTTTATTTTCATGTGTTGCCATGACATTCTAATTTGTGGTTCAACTTTCATATGTGCTAGTTTTACAACGGGTGATATTTACAGTTCACACTGTACAGCCTTCACATAATGCAGGCTGTTTTTTGGTCTTGCTTCACAGTCCTCACTAGAAGTAATTATATCATTAGCACTGTAAAATGTTTGCTTTTGATACAGTATGTAGCATCCATAGCAACAGGCATTTCAAAATTACTACTTTGGCCTTATTACATACTGTATGTTTTCAGCCTGCAAAGAGTAATTACTTACAGCTTCTTTTATTCTTGTACACTTTAGACTTAATTTAGTGACTTAATAGTAAATTAATAGTCACAATATTTTAGTTATCAAAAAGGATTAAGAATATGATAATCAAGAATGGGATAATTGTGCTTTATTTTTCTCACCCTAGAGGAATCTTTCACCAACTGTTGTTCTTAGGTTCATACGTATATACAAGGCTACTGGTCACCAGGGCCTTTATAAACCTAGCCATGCAATCCAACCGACCTGCATCCCCTTAACATGTGTGTCTTAATTGGATACGTTTGTTAGGAGGTTGCTAAAAAGTTATGTTGGAGGGAATGTTTACTGTCAGCCTTTGTCTATAAGAGGCATGACGGACAGCCTGGGGATGAATTTATAATTACCCAACCAATGTTAGTTAGGAAATGTTTACTGTTGGCATCTGTCTATAACAGACATGAGAACCAGTTTACAAGAATTCCCTGAGGGAAAAAAAACACTGTTCTTGCAGCTACCAGTAATACCTGCTACTTTTCTTATTAAGCATCATATGGTAAATGCTACAGTAATTGTTTGCTGCCTTAATATCAACTGTTAGGAAATGGTCTTAAATATGACTTCTGTGACCTTCTCCTGATCTGCTTAATGACTGAAATGGATCCTCAGATTAATTACTTAGCTGGCTAACAAATACGTAAGTAGCTAGCTATTATCTTCAAAATCTATTTCCAAGAAATCTTCAGCTATGCTGCAAGAGAAGTCAGTGATACTGAGTCCAAACTAACCATGTTCAAGACCTCAGTCTCTGAGGTGTCTCAAAGGTTCTGTGTTAGAAGTTGACTAGCTCCTGTCAAGATGGCAATCCCAGACTTTCTTGGAAATATTCACAGTGAATTTTATTCACCTGAGTGGCATTGTCAGACCAGATTTAGGAATCTACACAGACATAAAAGCCTGTACTTAGTCATTTCCATGGTCTGAATGAGCTTATCCTATCTACTGGGCTGAAATAAGTCCTAGCAAACCTTAGGGCACTTCAAAAGAAGAGAGAAGAATTTCTACATGTTATGGCTAAGTAAGAGTGGGGAAGTGCTGACAGCTACTGCAAAGATTGCTGATAGGTAGAAGGAATATTTTCAATTTCCTTAACACTCTCTATATTTTTTCCTTTCAGGAGACAATACATGACATCTATGATGAGTTTCAGAGTATCAATGTTCTATCTTTGATTTGATCTGAGGCCTTTTAATAGTGAAGTAGTTGTTGGCTAGGAGATCCATATGGAAATATTGACTGTTGTGTGATATTTGGTATGAAGCACTGTGACAATGGCTGCAATCAATTTCAAGACACAAAGATACATGTTGTCAATGGCAAGTGCCCCAGTAACAGTACACAAACGAATGAGTCACGTGATATCATGGGCAAAAATGGCAGACAGACCTTTGTGTCTTGTGAATATCCTATGAACATATAAACAGGTAGGCACTGAGATTTTGCAAAGTGCATCTTAACTTCAGAGGAGTAATGTATGCAGTAAATACTTCTTCTGCATAAAAAAAAACTTCTCCTTAATTCACTCTCCAACAGCAAGTCATCTGACTGCATTTATAGCAAACCAATCCAGGGACATGGACAGTAAATAACTCTATGACCACTTCCAAAAGAAAAAGTAGTTGGAATGGCAGTGAGGAAAGTTGTTGTCCACCCTGGGATTGGCTGTGGCTTCCCAAGAAAGGCAGACATACAGAGCCGTTGGTGCGCAGTCCTTGCCAGACTCCAGTAGGATAAGCCTGTTGGCAGAAGCAAAACCATTACCTTTCTGACTCATCTGTAATCTACTAAAAGAATGGCATGCAAAGAAACATATATCATCAGTAGCTTCAGTAGCTTAAAGGTCTTTTCCTCCTTTCTCAAAACTTTTAAATGGTGCTTTGAAGGATATAACTGAGCCTAAGAATATAACCGGGCTGTATCCTGCTACTCTAACAGCCCCATCCATGCCAATAACAGAACGACCACTGTGGCAGCCATGGATGCAGGCAGTAGAAAACGTGGAAATGCTTGGTGTGACAAAGGGGGATACTGCCAGCACAGCTATATGGAAGTCTGTAAATAATTGTCATTTGTGAATGTCAACATGATTCATATAAGGTGTTTGTGTTACAAATGTATTAGACCATAGGCTATACGAACACACTTACGACATTGAAAAGAAAAAGGAAAGCAACGCTTTTTTCAAACACTCACTTACATGTCCCAATTACAAGTTGTCTTTCATGATCCTTGAACAAGTGAACCCTAACATTAGAGGAGGGGACTGGGAATCGACCTTGGAATACAGGGAGCTTGTCTGGCAACTCAAGCTAGATGCAGGCAGGCCCCCGGGGTTAAATGGCACACTTAGTATAGGCTCGGTTCTGAAGCTCAGAAGGGCTAGATTATAGCATGTCTCATCCTATTTTCACTATTTTTCAACACTGTTTCTTTGCCCATTGAACACACTTGCCCCAAGTCACCAAGTAGTGCAAATTCATATGCATCATAACATCTATTTTTAAGGCTAACATAACAGCACTACATTGATTCTCATATTACACAGGACTGCTGACTTCAAACTCACTTGGATCACACACACCTTTTTAAACTTCCACTTGTATTTGTATTTGTATTTCTATCCAAACCTTTTGGACAAGCAAAGTTTTTAATTTCATCATAACACTCACTTGGTTTACCAGTCATGTATAAACAATGCAATGTCAATTTAACCTATGCACATTTTAATGTTTCATTTTATTATTTGGCTGTTCATTTGCTCAAAACAGTCTCAATTGTTTCTTAATGCAACTCAGCTCTAACCAAACATGTGACTAATTAACATCCTCATTTAAACAGTTGCCTCACTGCAGGCAACTGTTTTTGACTTGAAAAAGCTTGGCATTCTCCAAGCGAAAGCGCTTGTCTGATTTTGCTGCTTTGTACCTACTGACTTTGGATTTTTACCATTTGGTCTGATTTTGCTGCTTTGTACCAACTGTCTTTGGATTTTTACCACTTGGCAACTAATAAAGGACTTACCTTTTTTACGAACTATTGTCTTCACTTTGCGGTTCTGGAACTACTCTTCTTGGTGTTATCAGTTTTGCTCTTATTTTTCTACAAATGTATTAGAGCTGTATGTCACATGAGATGGTTGGTACAGACGTGTGCTGAAGAGGTATTTTACAAAGTGCTGTTTGAAATGTGTCCACAGTATACCCTACCCGAATAGAACAGAAATGTGCATACAATATTGCAATGGTTTAAATGTATAGATTTTAACAGGGGAACCTGGGATACAGAAGGTTAATGTCAGAAAAATAACTGAAATTAAATTACTTTATGACCACACAATAAAAAGAAGTTATCTTTCAGTTTCATTGCAGCAACAAACATGATGTCTATGCTGAGAATTTGTCTGTATTGTCTTGGAAGTGTTTTATTGTTTTATGACTTCCAGGATTTGCAAAGATATGAGGGAAAGCCCTTGTGTATGTATTTTGGCATGCAGATGCTAAATACCACTAGCTTTCAGCAGTGAGGGTTTTTACCTGGGATAGAGTTAGATGACCAGAAATTATGTCATTCTGCAAGCTATCCCAGCAGTAATAATTGAGATATTAATTTAAGAACTTTCTAAGAAGGACTCTGCATTCTGTATTCTGTCTTTCACTATCCCAGCAGTAATAATTGAGATATTAATTTAAGAACTTTCTAAGAAGGACTCTGCATTCTGTATTCTGTCTTTCACCTGACAAGATCAGCTAGAGGATCTATTTGCCACATCTGCCTTGCTGCTCTAATTAAGTAAATGCACTAGAGTATAGCAATTCTCTTAGATATATTCAGGAATATAGCAAAGCTTAGCTTAGATATTTTTCATTATTTATTTGAGAATGCCCTGCAATGTTGTTTTAAATATTTCCCATGAAGTTGAACTCTGATGTTACTGTGTGTGTGTGTGTGTGTGTGTGTGTGTGTGTGTGTGTGTGTTTAGAATTGCCTTGATATTTTATTATTTATTATTAAATAAATTTAAAACTTTCATTGTGGCTTATCTGTCTAGCAATATTAAAGTTCTGGGAGTACTTGCATATTTATTTGGTGATACTGCGGGCCACGGCTAATACCCAGCTCCTGGTTAAACCACCATTTGTATTGATGGTAACATTACCCAGTAAGACTGGACACCCTTTGTTAAGGGCCTTAAAGGAGCTAATAAAGAGGTAGCTGGTGGCAGTAACAGCTACCTGATAGTAAGGGCAGAAGGGGACATAACTAGTAAACCTGTGCCAGCCTTTCCCAGGTGTGTGTGTGTGTGTGTGTGTGTGTGTGTGTGTGTGTGTGTGTGTGTGTGTGTGTGTGTGTGTGTGTGTGTGTGTGTGTGTGTGTGTGTGTGTGCACAGTGTGTGTGTAAATCAAACCTCAAAGAATGTGTGTGTGTCAGCTACTTGGGCAGGGACACAAATCACTGATTGGACAGAGTATTTGAGTCTTGGCTTAGCCACTCAGCTGAGATCTCAACTCTATAGCAGTGCCAGTGGGGAGTCTTACTGGGGATCTGCAGAAAGAGGGAGAAACTAGCCCCAGTTTGACTGTGGCCTCTTTGTGCTCTTAAGGGAAATTTCACTTGATGCAGAGAGCTGCATCTGGAAATTTTGTATGCGTACCTGTCATCCTCCCAGTGTACATCCCCCACTGGTGCTAGTGGTGAGGACTGAGGGTCTTTGATTACTGGTGCAGTGGTGAGATGTCACACTTGGTAACAGTATTAGCAATTTCTAGTGCTTGGAAAAATAATAATCTGATTGAGAAGATCAGGAAGGAATGCCAGTCCTCACTGGTAGGGAAAGACACTGTAACACTATGGAAATAAGAGGCTAGACCACAAAAAAGCAGGCACACTGAGGGAGTACAATGCCTAGACCTCAGACATCAATGGTTGTGAAATCTGTGAAACAGTAGCAGCCGAAAGGAATACCAGCATCTGCAAGGAAGACAGTATGTACGTTGTCATAAGTAATGCAAACATCCAGTAGGCCAATGTTTCATAGTTTCATAGTTTCATAGTTTAGTACTAGGCTATCTGCCCTGGGGCATTTGTAAGCCTAGCCATAGTGATGTGGCTTTCGCCACCCCATGAAATGGTACAAAAAATGCACAGAATAGATTTAGAATACTGTGCCTCTGACTAGTAGTGACACAGTGAGGGTCCCCTTATATAAAAGAATTAAGTTTACTGTGCCCCTGTCTAGTAATGACACAGATGTGACCCCTGGGGTAAACTTACGATCACCCATCCACTCATCAAGATTTCTCTTGAAGAGAGTCAGTGAGGGGCTCTGCCTAACATGAATTGGGATCTTGTTCCAGAGCATGGGAAGCCTCTGGGTTTTGAATCTATCCTTCCAGCATGTCCTGTTCATACTTGTGCCGAGGTTTAAGTCTTTAGCTCTTGTGGTTCTGATGGATTTGGATTTTTTGAGGTGGAGCATGTTCATCAGTTCCTGATTGGACATGGCCTTGTACGTCAGGCAGAGATCACCTCTGAGCAGGCGGTATGCTACTGAATAGAGCTGGAGTTTCTTTAGTCTGGCAGAATAAGACATATGTTGGAGACCCTTGATCCTCTTGGTGAGGTACTTTTGTGGTCTCTCCAGCTGTTGCAAATGCCGGGTGAGGTACATACCAAATGGGGCATTGTACTCAATCATAGGTCTGATGAGGGAGGAGTACAGGGGTACAATGGCATCCTTGGATCTGGATGTGAATCCCTTCATGATAAGGTGTGCAAGGTAGAATGTTTTTCTAACCACTTTGGCAATGTGGGTGTCAAATGAGAGGTCGCTGTCGACTTGGGTCCCTAGGATAACCAGCATTATACCAGACAAATACAGAAGTGATGCTGGTGAAGTGACAACCAAATCAGCTTTACTGAAGCCAGCATCTAAATGAAGGATGCTATTCAGGCTACTGGCTATAGGACTGGGATGGGTGGGTTGGAGTTTGAAGTCTTGGAACATATATAAAGTACAGTTTTGTACCTACCATAAATGTATAAACCATATATACCATAAATATAGGTATGCATCTGCAGTCCTAACATATGGGTTGTCCTGCCTCAGGCAGCCCTTCGGTCGGCTGGATTCCAAAGTCTGGGTCTGGCCTCGGCTGATGTCGCACTTCACCCGACATCACAGCTGCTGGGGTATAAAGGCATCAGCCGACACCATTTTCCTCAGTGTTTCTTGCCCCAGATGCCAGGTGCCCTCTAGGAAGGCTAAATTTGGATAAATGCAAATAATTCCAAACAGTAGAGAGCAAAAAATATATATATATATATATATATATACATATATACAAACAAATACACCATAATAGATTCCCCCAGCTAGCTAAAAGAGGGGTAAGTACCCTAGGAATACCACAGAGGGGAAGGAGGGTGGGTAATCCTGACTGCAGATGCATACCTATCGGACATCTACATTTATGGTAGGTACAAAACTGTACTATGTCCTTCAAGGATGCATCTGCAGTCCTAACATATGGGTAGAATACCATAGCCAAACTGGGGGAGGAGGCACTAAGATAAAGATGGTGTAGTTAAGATCCCTTGTAAAACAGCAGTTGCAAAACCTGCTCGGGATCTGGAGTATAAAGGAAGATTATAATGCTTGACAAATGTATGCACGGAGCTCCAAGTAGCAGCTTCTAAAATGTCTTTGGTAGCCACTCCTCGTAGGAAAGCTGTAGTGGTGGCTGTAGCTCTTGTGGAGTGAGGCCTGATATTTTCAGGAGTTGTCTTTCCATGAAAAGAGTAGCAAAATCTAATGCAATTTCCTATCCATTTTGAGATTGTCTGTTTTGAAATTGCTTTTCCTTGCACTCCTGTTGCATATGCTACCAGAAGCTGGTCAGTTTTTCTGTTGGTCTTAGTTCTGTCCAGATAGTAGCGTAATTGTCTGTGCACATCCAAGGTATGTTGTAGTCTTTCCCCCCTGTTCTGTGGGTTGGGGAAGAATGTAGGTAAATTAATCGCTTGGTTCAATGATACTCTGGAGACCACTTTTGGCATAAAAGTAGGATTAGTTCTCAGAGACACTCTATCCTGATGGAAGATAAGGAAGGGCTGTACTGCCATTAATGCCTGTAACTCAGATACCCTTCTTGCTGAAGTGATTGCTAGCAGGAAAGCAGTTTTCCAAGATAAGAACTGTAAGTCTGCTGTTGCTGCTGGTTCAAAAGGGGGAAGTGTTAACTTTTCCAGCACAAAGTTGAGATCCCATGTAGGTAAAGGTGGTTTCCTTGGAGGCTTTACATTTTTGATTCCTCACAAGAACTGCCTGAGTAGAGGATGAGAGAAGACAGGAGGATCCATGTTGTATTCTGCTGAAATTGCTGATGCATGAATCTTAATGGAGAAGTAGGACAGGCCATTGTGGAACAGTTCTGCTAAGTATTCCAGGATGTGTGCTATGTTTGCCAATGAGACATTTTCTCCCTTTGCTGCACTCCAAATGAGGTATCTTTTCCATTTGGCTGAATAAGTTTTCCTTGTGGAGGGTCTGCGTGCCTCCAGGATAATGTCCTTAACCCTCTGAGATAAATCTGATTTATTTTGTTTTATGCAATATTCCAAGCAGCTAGCTGCAGTGTTTTCAAGTTTGGATGCAGGGTCTTGTAGTTGTTCTGTGTTAGAAGTAAGGGACATAGAGGTAGAGGCCATGAGTGTGTCCGAGACATACTTCTCAGTAGCGGGTACCAATGTTGCCTTGGCCAGTCTGGAGCTATCAGGATTACCCTTGGCTGTTCCTCTCTGATCTTCAGTAGGACTTTGTACATCAAAGGAAGAGGTGGAAATGCATATGCTGTCAGGTTTTTCCAGCTGAAGGAAAGGGAGTCCACCCTCCAGGCAAGTGGGTGGTATGCTCTTGTGCAGAATTTCTTCAATTGGTGGTTGTGTGGGGAGGCGAACAGGTCTATCTCTGGCATTCCCCATTTCTTTGTTATGGTTCTAAAGATATCTGGATGCAGCATCCATTCGTGAGCATCCATGGTAGTTCTGCTTAAGGTGTCTGCTAGTGAATTTTCTTTTCCTGGTACAAATCTGGCCTGTAGTTGAATGTTGAGATTCAGGGCCAAATTCCACAGGTCCATTGCCATCCGGCATAGAGGGTATGAGTGTGTACCTCCCTGTTTGTTGATGTACTACATGACTGTGGTATTGTCCGTCCTTATCAGCAGGTGACCTTGTTGTAGGAATGGTCTGAATGCCTGGATTGCATGTTTCACTGCCAGCATCTCCTTTAGATTTATGTGTAGATTCAGCTGGTCTTGGGTCCATAGGCCTTCTTGGATGTGGTTTGTGGAAAGGCAATCCTCTGTTCATCTGACAGGCCTGAGCCCACCACAGGAATTTTTGTTTCAGGCATGGAATTATTGGAATCTGGGCTTCTAGACTGTGCTTGTGTTGAGACCATACATTCCTTAGGTACCATTGCAACTTTCTCATATGCAGCCTGGCATGCAGAATCAATATTATGCAGGATGCCATGTAACCCAGGGCTTGCAGGACTTTCCTTGCAGTAAGCTGTTTGTGTTGTTAATGTCCTGAAGTAGACTGGTAGTTGCTTTTGTTTTTCTTCTGTGAGAAAAAACATCTGAGTTGATGTATCCAGTTCTGCACCCAAAAATGTTATCCTTTGGGATGGTACTAGTCTTGACTTTTGAATGTTGACTGTGTATCCCAAGGCTTGCAACAGTTGTATGACATTTTCCAAATCTTTTGTTAATTTTGTCTTGTTGTCTGCTTGTATTAGGCAGTCGTCCAGGTATGGGTAAATTTGAATTCCCTGAAGCCTGCAATGAGCAATTACTGATGCCAGGCATTTCGTGAATACTCTGGGCGCAGTAGATAAGCCAAAGGGCAATGCTGAGAATTGATAATGCTCTGATCCTGCAAGAAATCTGAGGTGTCTTCTGCAATCTGGTCATATAGGGACATGCAGGTATGCCTCCTTGAGATCTAGAGTCACCAGCCAAGACTTCTTGCCCAGCATGGGAAGAAGTTGCTGGAGGGTCAGCATTTTGAATTTTGGAACAATGAGGTATGTGTTCAGTGCGGACAAGTCGAGAATAGGTCTCCATTGATTTTCTTTTCTTGGTATAAGGAAAAGCCTGGAGTAAAATCCTTGGCCTTGTTCCAAAGGTGGTACCTTTTCTATAGCTCTCATCCTTAGTAAGTTGTTGATTTGTCTTTGAGCCTCTGTTTTTTGGCTTGGTGGTAGGTTTGGTATTCCTCTCTTTTTTGGTAGAGTGTGGAAGTGAAACCTGTAGCCTTTGTCTATTGTTTGTAAAGTCAATTTGTCTCCTGTAATGCAATGCCAGTTGTCTGAAAATAAAGCTAGCTTTCCGCCCAAGGGTGCTTCCAGTTGTTCCCTGGTAGGCGGAACCAGAGCCAAGTCATTGTGTCTGTCCTGTGGAAGTGGTTGTAGTTGCATCTTTGGCAGCACTTCTCCGGTTGGCAGGTTGCCACTGACATTCCCTGTAGGCACCCCTAGATTGACCTCTGCCTCTTGGGCATCTATTTCTGCCTCTCTGTGCTCTGGAGGTGTCTGGAAAGGACCAATTCTTCGAAGGCCAATTTCTGCTAAACCTCGGAGGTTGGACCTGTAAGAAATCCTTGACTGTTTGGACAGATTTTGCTTTTTCTTCCACTTTCTTTAGAACCTCCTGTGCAGGGAGCCAAACAAACTTTGTTTCTCCATAGGAGCATCTAGGAGTTTTGACTTAACATGGTCTGGTAAGGATTGTTCTTTTAACCAGGCATGCCTTCGAATCAATGCTCCAGTCATAGCTGACCTAAAGGAAGCCTCCAGTGCATCATAGCCACATTTTAAGAAATGATTACTGACCTGCTGAGAGTTATGTACCAAATCCTGAAGGGACTTGTGGTCTATAGGTTCAGGAGAGAACAGTTTTTTTATTTAGCTGGTCTAACAAAAATTCCTGGTACTGAATCATGTGAAATTGACAGTTTAAGGCCCTGGCCGAAAGAGTAGCAGAAGTATAAAACTTTTTACCCCATCTCTCTAATGCTCTAGATTCCCTTTCAGAGGGAAGAGGGTTTTTGGCAGAGGCAGCTGCCACACCTTTAGGGCCCTGTGAAATGGTTTCTGGGTCTGCAACATGAGCCTTATACAAGTGGTAGTGTGTGTCCGGGACCCTGTCAGGCTTGGCAGGGGCCGGAGGAAGAGAATCAGGAGCAGTACTGGCATCATTATATGCATCATCAACAACTGATAGTACTGGAGGAATGGCTAAAGGCCTATGCTGTGGTAGGTGTAAAAAAGTCCTTAGCCTTTTCCTTGAATCTGAAAAATCCTGGCCCTGCCATTAGAAGTGTTCCCTCATAGAATGTAGGGTTTCCCCAAAAGAAAATTCTTCAGGAGGAGAAGCAGAAGGGATGGAGTCTTCTGCATCAGAATCCTCATAAGGAGAATATGGGCCTTCCTGGTGGTCTGAAATATCTGAGTCATCCGAGGAATAGTCTGTAGAGACAGGTTCCGGGGGTTCAGTCCTAGGCCTCCTATCTGGAGGAGGTTGAGAGGCCTTGTCTGGGTGAGGTTGGGATCCCCTGATCAAAGAAATAAGATCCTCAGCCAGGCTGAGTATCTGGGAACTAGAGGTAGGCCTGTGTGAGGGAGCTTTAGTAGGTAAGGCCTTAGAAGATTTAGCTGCTCTAGCCCTGGAAAAGGCCTTGATAGACATAGAAGCAGGGGGTCTAGCAGCCCCACGTGCAGGGGTAGAAATGTCTAAAGGAATAGTGTCTGACAAATCCTGGGTGCCTGCTTCTGTAGCAGTAATTTCAGTAGCAGATTCAGCCATGCTCTGTGAGGCCTTGGATATCGAAGGCATGCTTTCGGCCGAAGGAAGAACCGAGGACTCGGTTTCAGCCGAAACCAAGACACTCGCGGTTGGCCTAACCGTGGTTTCAGCCGAAACCGCGGACCGCGAGTGTCGGTCCTTTTCCTTGCGCTTTTTAGCTAATTTTGTAGTCGGAGTCTCCGATGGCATTTTATATGCAAAAGCGGGACCAAAAAACTCCTCTGCAAACTCCGACCGACGTCTAAGCGTCCGTCGGTTGAAGGAAGCACAGGCTAGACAAGCTGATACGTCGTGGTCTGGGCCTAAGCAAGGAAGGCAGTAAGAGTGGAAATCCTTATGAGGTATTTGTTTCCCACAAGTTAAACAATTATTTACTTTGTCTGACATCGGCTGAGGCAAGAAAGAGTCCCCAATGGGGTACTTAGCTTTTTTAGAAGTCTTCGGTAGTAGAAATCTCTGGATCTGACCGACCGGCACTTGCGAACAGCTTCTGCTTCGGGCACCGCGCGGCAAGAATGACTGAGGAAAATGGCGTCGGCTGATGCCTTTATACCCCAGCAGCTGTGACGTCGGGTGAAGTGCGACATCAGCCGAGGCCAGACCCAGACTTTGGAATCCGGCCGACCGAAGGGCTGCCTGAGGCAGGACAACCCATATGTTAGGACTGCAGATGCATCCTTGAAGGACATCTGGTGTATGGCACCAGGAAGGAATTTTAGACTCAAATATTTAATGGCTACTGTCAAAAGATGTAGCTCATCTGAGGCAAAGTAGAAGATATTCTCACTGGAGTGGAGGAAGTAACAGTAAGATGTAAAGTGGACATAATCTCAACACTGTTGAAAGATGCAGAGATGCATTACCAACAATAATGGTGGGATCTATTACCAGTATAGAAGGAAGTCTGACTCTCATACTGTGCTGCATTCCATTGCCTTCCTTGTTTTCACTTTTTTAAAAGATTATAGAGACCAAATATTTAAATCCTTGGATTCAAGCACTGAATGTTGGAGAGGTATGTGAGTTTTCTCAGACTCATGTTTATACTTGACTGATCTGTGCTTTTCAGAGAGACAGGCAGACATTCTCTCACCTAAATCACAAGAGGAATGACACTTTCTTTAAATCACATGAGTACCAACTACATTTTTTTATTACTCTGATACTTGGTTGCCTTTTTGAATTTAACAAAAATGAAGTAAAATATGATACCATACCTGACTCTGAGGCAGATTAAACATTCAATGTACCTGTCAAGGGAAATCATAACTTACTGGAGGCATGATTAGAGGAAGCTGTAACTAAAAGATGATGAAAGGAAGCAGTTAAAAAAAAACATTTATATGAGACCCTACCTGTAAGGAAGAAAAAACATCTCTCACAAGTAATGGCCTTCAAGTCTTGAAATCCTCATCAATTTCTTGAAGCAGCTTGGAACTGCTTTTGCTGCTTTTGTAACATCTGTGGTAGAGGGGAGGGCAGGATGGAGCAGGGCTTTATGTAATGGGGCATCTGTATCCTGAAAGCTTTAAATGATGAGTAGTTGGAACACCCCTGTAGTATAAGTCCTAGCAGTTTTCCAGATGGAGCTCTATGACATCACAATAAAAGCTCTCTTTCCACAACAAACAGGAGGATATTCACAAAAGTTCAACTAAAGAAACTCTAGAACAAATGAGGAAAATGCTCAGGTAATACACCCACACACAAAAAAAACAGTGCCTGTCAGCTAAAGCTACTCTGAAATAGAAAGCATGGCAAAAAAAAGTTACAAAATGAAATTAAATTTCATAAAGAGCCACAGTTGCCCAAATTACTTAATGTATACTCCTCTGAGAAGTGCTGACATAGAATATTTTAGGGTTCTTGACAATGCAACAAACTACTATACCCCTTCACTAACATAGAAGCTGGAAAAAAGAGAGACGCAGCTAGAGGGTGTGAATGGCATATCTAGATTGATAGATAGTGCAGGGCTGAACAGCGAGGAAGATTTTTTGGTCCACAAATATGATGGGACTTTTTTTTTGGGGGGGGGGGGGCTCAATTGAGAAACAGTACAGGCACCAGAAAAGCTAGCTATGGTACTGGGAAAAAATCTCATGTTGACGTTCTTTTCATTTAGAACCATTCAAAGAGTAAAGAAGCAGAAAGTGTACCTTTCCACTTGTCTTAGCCTGCAATTTGCGTGTATTATGCTGCATGCACCCTGCTACAAAACATAATTATAATGTTTTCACCTACTACCAGTCACTAGCCACTCAAGAAGTCCAGGGATACAGTGTGACAGTGAAGTGATACATAGTAATACACTGTACCACATTGTATGCGTGGTGATTACTAGACATAAGCTCACTCAGCCTCTCTCTCAGTCCCTCCTAGTTTGGACCAGTGGTGTTCACTTCCCAAAGACTGGAAGTATAGTTAAAGGCTCATTATCATACAAAATGAGAAGATGGCTTCATCAGGAAGATAAACTGTACAGGATGTACAGATGTTATAATAGTAATTGTATATCTGTTTAGTCAGGTAGATTCTCACTGTGAAGTCAGACACCTACATGTTTCAGTTACAAACTGGCAATCAGAATTAAAGTTATCCTACTTTTGAAGTTGTACAGAAATGTTAAACTGAAAAACAAAATAGAGAAGAAACCACACAGTAGCACAGAACGAAATGATTAAGCGCTTTCCGTTTATTCCAATAAACAAATTTCTTCAGAAATGTTAAACTATCAGCATGCAATTAATGGCATGTCTAAAATGCAGAGAAATATGATAATTCAGCATTTTAAACAAACAGTCCCTTCTTCTTCTTCTTTCGGCTGTTCCCATTAGGGGTTGCCACAGCAGATCATCTGTTTCCATTTCTTCCTGTCCTCTGCATCGTCTTCCAACACCAACCACCTGCATTTCTTCTCTCACCACATCCATAAACCTTGTCTTAGGCCTTCCTCTTTTCCTCTTACCTATCAGCTCCATCCTGAGCATCATTCTTCCAATATATACCCATCATCCCTCTTCAGCACATGTCCAAACCAATGCAATCTCACCTCTCTAGCTTTATCTCCAAACTGTCCAACCTGAGCTGACCCACTAATATACTGATTACTAATCCTGTCCATCCTCGTCACACCTAATGCAAGCTCTTAACATCTTTAACTCTTCCACTTCCATCTCTGACTCCTGTCTTTTTGCCAGTGCCACCATCTCCAACCCGTATAACATAGCTGATCTAATTGCCCTCTTGAAGACATTCCTTTTCACTCTTACTGGTACCCATCTGTCACAAATCACTCCTGACACTCTTCTCCACCCACTCCACCCTGCCTGTACTCTCTTCTTAACCTCTCTTCCACAATCACCATTACTCTGAACTGTTGATCCCAAATGTTTAAACTCATCCACCTTTCCAGTTCTACTCCCTGGATCCTCACCATATCTCTACCCTACTTCTCATTCACACACACATACATTCTGTCGTAGTCCTGCTGACCTTCAATCCTCTCCTCTCTAGAGCATATCTCCACCTCTCCAGTGTCTCCTCAATCTGTTTTCTACTCTCACTACAGATCACAATTTCATCTGTAAAGATCATAGTCTGCGGGGACTCCTGTCTGATCTCATCTGTCAACACATCTGTCAACCTGTCCATCACCATTGCAAATAAGAAAGGCCTCAGAGCAGATCCTTGATGTAATAGCTGATCTTTGATGCATTCCCACCTCCACCTTGAACACATCTGTCACTCCAACTGCAGACCTCACCACTGTCACACTTCCCTCGCACATATCCTGTACCACTCTTACATACTTCTGTGCCACTCCCGACTTCCTCATACAATACCACAACTCCTCTCTAGGCACCGTGCCATATGCTTGCTCTATGTCTGCAAAGACACAAGGCAGTTCTTGACCTTCTCTATACTTCTCCATCAACACATTGCATCTGTAGTGCTCTTTCCTAGCATGAAACCATACTGCTACTCACTAATCATCACCTCCCTCCTTAACCTAGCTTCCACTACTCTTTCCCACAACTTCATGCTGTGACTGATCAATTTTATCCCTCTGTAGTTACTACAACTCAACACATTATCCTTATTCTTAAAAATTCGTACCAGAACACTTCTTCACTCCTCAGGCATCCTGTCACTTTCCAAGATTTCATTAAACAATCTGGTTAAAAACTCCACTGCCATCTCTCCTTATACTTCCATAGGTGTGCCATCTGGACCAACAGCCTTTTCACTCTTCATCCTCTTCATAGCTGTCCTTACTTCCTCCTTTCTAATCCACTGCACTTCCTGATTCACTATCCCCACATCATCTAACCTTCTCTCTTTTTCATTCTCTTCATTCATCAGCCCCCTTACAGTACTCTTTCCATCTACTTAACACACTCTTCTCACTTGTGAGTACATTTCCCTCATTATCCTTTATCACCCTTACCTGCTGCAGATCTTTCCCAGCTCAGTCCCTCTATCTAGCCAATCAGTACATGTCCTTTTCTCCCTCCTTAATGTCCAATGTTTCATACATCTCTCCATACGCCTTATCCTTAGCCTTCACCACCTATCTCTTCACCATATGCCTCATCTCCTTATACTCATGTCCACTTTCTTCATCTTTCTGACAATTATACTTCTTATTTGCCAACCTCTTCCTCTATATACTCTCCTGAAATTTCCTAATACTACCACCAGGTCTCCTTGTCCTCCTTTCTCTGTCCAGATGTCATACCAAGCACATTTCTAGCTGTTTTCCTCACCAGCTTTGCTGTAGTTATCCAGCTATTCAGTAACCTAGCCACTGGGGATGCACAAGCAGGTGAATTTCTTTGTGCTGGTCCCAAGCCCAGATAAATGTGGAGGGATACATCAGGAAGAGGATCCAGTGTAAAACTTTTGCCAAATGACATATGCAGATAATACAGATTTAAAAAAACATCCCCAATGTTCTGTAAATGAGGAGTAACTGTATGTAATAAGCAAACGTAGTTATCATGCCTGGGCAATAAAGACGGCAGCCCCCACCCCCCCACCCCAAAGTCGAGGGAAGAAGGGTCTTCTAAACTGGAAGACACCTTCCTCCAAATAAAAGGTCTTCTAAGTTCGGAATTCTTCCACTGCAACTCACTGACTTACAGCTTCATGTGGGCCAAACTCCCTGATATTAACTGGCAACTAACTGTTGATCAGCCCAACAAAACTAGCTGTAAGCATTTTATGCAGGGGCACCTTCAGTGATTTCCTGTGGAAAGCAGTGATTAGAGAGTTAGTCTTCAATGAGGTGTGCTTGGCAAGATGGTTTCTCAGGGAGTTTGTTTTCAATGAGTTGAAGCAGAGCAGCTTTTATGAACTATAGCATGGAGGTATACAAGCTCCGTGCTTCAATTAAGCTATGAAATTCACACATACATATTAGCAGTCATGATGTCAGTGGTGACTGCTAAAATTAATCACAAAACTTCATTCACACCTGAGTAGCATTTCTTCAGCACTGTTGATCATTCCCCTGGCAGTTTGCATTTAGAGCAGCTGCCCCACTTTGCCTACACTATGGTACTGGTAATAAGACAGACATTATAATAAGACATGATCTCTAAAAAGCTGCCCTAACTTAAGTGGTCATGATTAGAGAATGATTGGATTAATATGGCAACACATACAGACCGAGATTAATCTAAAAGGCTGCCTACACCTTCACAAGGGCTGGAAAACCCTCAGACCTACAAGCTGTTGCCTATAACATTTCAAAGTATTTCAAAAGCAATCATAGTTCATATCTTACTGCTAATTATTTTAAACAACAATGAGGCTTGTTTAGTTTGACAGCAACAAATGCATTTGCAGCTGCCCCATCTTTTATATAAATTGACACCTTATAAAAACCCCATCAGCAGCTCTCATCAGGCATTCTTAACTGATGATGAAAAGCAAACATTTCATTCCATTTTCCTTTTGCATTCATTCTTGGATTAATCATATCTATTTCCAACTAAAAGTAAGTGCATTTCCTCCTCATCTGTTTAGGTAGGTGGGCTGGTCCACAGATACTTTAAAGTTGTAACCCAGACCAAAAACAGAGACATACAGTGGTTTTACTAGAAAATAGCATAAAAGATCATGGCCATGTCTCCTATCAACAATAACCAACTTGTTATGTGTTTGAGAAATGGATTTCAAGAAATTCACCTTGAGAGAAGAGCAAAGTGAAGTTCAAAAATTGCATCTTAACATTCATTTTGAAAACACATAGGAAGGTGGTTACGAACAGCAGAACCCAATCATAATTATTTTAGAACTTGGAACTTTGGCTTTCCTGATGTACTATCACTTAAATATAGAGAGATTTTTTTTAAAGACTTAAAACACCAGGAGACACTTCTGCATTGCCACACACATACATACAGAAGTTAAATTTTCAAAGATTTAAGATACTTCACAAATGTGTGTGTGTGTGTGTGTGTGTGTGTGTGTGTGTGTGTGTGTGTGTGTGATTCCTAAGTTACACAAGTATATGATGCATCCTCCTCTCTATCCAGTAGCAGCTGGCTGCAGGGTCTAAGAAGGAACCAATTTCTCTACATCTAAATTATACTATAAATAATCTTATGTTGCACATTCCTTCTTTTATTAAAGAGAACTTGCATTTTTGAATGTTTATGTTTGACAACAGACAGGTGAGATTTTAAGTTAATTGCTGAGGTTGTTGTTTCATTATATATGAGTTCACCTTAAGATTGGGATATGGAGTTTTGAAAGGCACCTGGTGAACAATACCTGTAAAATTCTGAATGTTATTTTATATTGTTTTGTTATTATATATTGTTTTGTACAAAACAATTCATTTGATTTAATTTTTAAATATTATCAGCTAAAAAGGCAGTGGTGATGGAAACCACAGATGCTCCATTTTTTGTGATTTTAGTATTACTCCAACAGATGTAGTTTATGATTCTTTTAAAATGATGCCTTTTACAAAAGATGGACTGAACATTTATTTTTGATATGAACAAGTGATGTTACCATCTATGCGTTACTTATGAAGGACATTAATTCTTGTGCCACCTTTTTGAACTTTAAATTGACAGCATTTTCTATATCCATATTACATTTTAGATATTATATTAGCAAACAGTGAAAAAATACAGCTGAAACAAATCCGCACAGGAAACCCACATTTATGAATAATTACTTAAACTTTACCGCCACGTCAAATGCAATACATTGAAGGGATGACATGTTGAGAGTTTCTGGAATGACAGCAATCAAGCTTACATTTTTGAAGGAGGTAGAGATGATTGGTAATATGCTTTTGGAAAGGATTACAACAAGTTCTGATTGATAAAAGTGTAGAACAACTTGAATTATGAAGCCTGTCAGTACTTAGCCCCATCACAGTAAGACGCTGTCTGGTTCGATTCTCAGTTAGAGCGTCTTCTGCGTGGAGACAGGCATGAATGGGCGCACCTTCATTGAAGGTTGTGCGTCAGAGCTGGTAACTCGGCACGTAAAAATCAACTACCAATCATTAGCGGACCGGAGTTCTGCTGTGGTGACCCCTAACTGGGAAAAGCCGAAAGACACAAACATTATACAAAAGGAGGGGCTAATCTCAATTGTTACTACTAAACATGGCTGTAAGAACAGTTTCAAACAAGCACTTATACTGACACATTCTATTGACTTGTCTTCAAACAAACTGCAGAAAATAACTGGAAAGTTATAAAAAGCAATAAAGAAATGCACAAATTGTTAGCCGATAGACCATTTTTTTAAGAAGGATGCAAACCTTAAACATCTATTAGAACACAACAATGAAACAAGCAATCCAATTTATTTATTTCAGGTAAAAGAAAATACACTGTTATAATGAGGAATTTGTAGATAATGCAGTTATACATGAAGTTCCATTACTAGTTTTGGAACACATAAACAAAACATATGGTTCAGAAGGCATCTTACAGGTAATTCTAGTGGCGTTCTATATGTGGCTATGTGGTTTTCCTGAGAAGCTTTCCTGGGAATGCAGAAAGAACCCCCCCTCCCAAGATACTGTTTCAGCAACGCAGCATTTTGAGATTCAGAGACACATTATCCACAATCAGGAAATACCTCATTATCTTCTAATCTCCGTGTTTCAGAATCTTAACTACTCCAAGTGCACATCAGCACTTTCCTGCACTAGTTAACACTGGTGGCCCATGTACCACATTGCCACAGGCACCTCTCCTGTCATTCAGTCACTCACATATGTTCACTTACTGAAACACACACACACACACACACACACACACACACACACACACATACACACACACACACACACACACACACACACACACACACACACACACACACACACACACACACACACACACACACACATTCTCCTCCCTCATTAAATATAGAAAGTTAAAAAGATAGACACTGCTTAGACACACATTTGTTTCTTCAGGTAGAATGAGTGAGGCAGAAGTTATACAGTGAAAAGTAATTACACGTGTTAATCATAAGCAAACAACGAGTCTACCATTGACTAAGAATCTATGATACTTTTTAGAAAAAAAAAACTAGTGTTTCTGAATAAACTTTTTGTGACTGAAATGGATCATTTTCAGAACATATGTCAGCGTAAAAAAGAATTGTATATTATAAAGATTTTGGGATGACAACTATAACTACATGCATTCAAAATAGGCATAGAAAGCAATTTTCAGCCCCATATCTGATGCCAAGTGAAGCCAGTGCAATACCTAGCAGGAATTAATGGCAGTGCACACAGACTTTATCATTTAGGCTGTAAGGACCTTAACAATGACTTTCTATGCTATAATGAGAGCTGTGAGCTGCAAGCACGTCTGTCCCTCTCACACACACACACACACACACACACACACACACACACACACACACACACACACACACACAATCTCTATAAGCTGCAAGGTAGATGCTTTGTCACAAGCTCTACTTGAACTCTACAAACTATGTACTATTTTCAATGTTCCATACAATGCATACTCCAGATTTGATGCAGGATTTAATGTAGTCATTGCATACTCTTCTGAGTGTTTTTCATAGACTATTCACATTATTCTATAAAAACTGGAAGGCACACCAAAAGCAAATCATAGGATTCCAATTTGGGGAAACTGGGGAAAACCAAAATTTCCTACATCACAATACAACACGCATTTGGAATTTATATATATAGTTTGAGATGAAAACACTGAATTCTCACAATCCTGAGTAATCCAACTGCACACTGTTGATGTTCATAATATCAAACAATACACTGCAGAGATTTTATACCCGTGTGTCCTTTAATTAACATAAACAAGTGACTTGAGCACTGAACACATACAGCAGACACCGTACTTCTCTTACTGTGCTAATGCGCATGTATATTACCACTTACCATCTGTTCATACACATTATACGTTATAATTTGCCCTTCTCCATAAAATACTATGACCTTAGAGATGGTAAATGTAATGTTTTGGGGGTGTGGGGGGTGCAGGGGGGGGGGGGGCTTGCTTCCCTGCAAGAAAGAAGGAAAACCCAGTAGTTGAAGTCATTTTGCCATTTTCAGTTTCTATTTTTAATATGCAGTTACTTGGACTATAGGCTAATTATGCTAGGTATTGTTGTACAACACAAACTACACTATATATACACATATATATATATATATATATATATATATATATATATATAGAGAGAGAGAGAGCAAGACTAATACAGTTTTAAAATTTTTATAAAAGAATATTTTTTTAAGTTTTAACTTACCATGTCTGTTTGAATTGTTGGTATACATTGCATACCATGATATTTTACTTCCAATGTATGAGTAGGATGTAGTCTATACATTTAAAGGGGTTGTCCCAAATTTAGATGTTAGTACCGAATTTTTGATTATGTTATGGACAACCATTTAAACTTTCAGGATTGTGAGAATTCAATGTTTTTTTCTCAATCTTATAAATTTCGATGCAGTAAGAATTCAAGATTTGAAAGTGAAACCATATACACACACACACACATATATATATATATATATATATATATATATATATATATATATATATATATATATATATAAAACAATAAAATTGCTTCCAAGTTTGAAAATAATTTATGATTACTAACTGTGGTCTACTGTTTGTTTGTTTAGTTTTCCTGGGACATCTATTATGCTATAAGTCATTTACTTTGCTGTAGGGCATATTAATCATATCCTAATAGTAATTACAAGTAACTTACCTCCTGAAATTTTAGAAGACAAATCAAAACTCCTCTCATTTATGTTATTTTACTAGCATGGATTTCTCTTGTCTATCTGTTGTATATAGCCAGTTAATGGAAGTGTAATTATCATGGTGACTATCTTCTAAATGAATTCCATGTTATGACATGCTACTTCAGAGCAAGTGAACTGTGAATACATTGTCATGCTTTGCTTTTCTCTAGGCAGACCATAACTAAATAACACATTACCCTAATCTAATGTTTTACATTGTTTCTTAAATTCATAGACTTGTCCAATACATGATCAGTTCTGAGATTTCTAAACAAATTCAGCCACTGAAAACACAAACACAATCTAACTAACAACATGCTACCAAAATGGTAGAGAAGTTCAAATGAAGCACCAGCCCCAATAGGTTAAAACTAAAGAAATGAATGCTGTTGTTTAAGTCTATTAAAAAATTATTAAGTTTAACCAGGGTTCCTTCCCAAATTAAAAAAAAATATCAATAAAACGTTTATACACTCTTACTTTAGAAAATCCTTCAAGCTTGACTAAAACTTCAGCCTCCCATGCACTCAACACCAAATTGGCATATGCTGGGTCTAATTTTGCCCTCATGCTTTTATTTTTAGAATGATATATAATTATTTCATGACTATGTGACTGAATGTGTGAGTGTGGTGTGTGTGTGTGTGTGTGTGTGTGTGTGTGTGTGTGTGTGTGTGTGTGTGTGTGCATATGTGTGTGTGAGCACATGTGTGCACGAGTCTGTTTTGTGTGTGTGTGTGTGTGTGTGGTGTGTGTGTGTGTGTGTGTGTGTGTGTGTGTGTGTGTGTGTGTGTGTGTGTGTGTGTGTGTGTGTGTGTGTGTGTGTGTGTTCAGAATATGTTTGCATATGTGTTCTATTCAAGTAGTCTAACTATAATATTATATAATCACAGCAGAAGCATAGCTGGCTCAACCAGTTCCCTTTGCCAGTACCACGAACCAGCACCCTACCCCTAAACAGGAGGAAAAAAATATTTCACTGTAATTAGCTGTCTGCTTATTGCTTTTAAATCCATTCCTCTCTAGCTCTTCCACTGAAGAACAACAAAAAGTCTCTTCCTTCTACTGCCACACCAACCAGGTAGCCAGATGCACAACCCCCCCCCCCCTGCCCCAGCCATTAAGTTCCAATTTCTGTGTCCTACGCATGACCATCTTTTCACACATTTTTTTTTCAAAATAAATAAATAAATAATTTCTTCTTTTAAATGGTAACAAAAATTTTCTACAGTTTATACCCTGTCTGTGCTGACAACTACCATGCTCAAATTTTAGTTAAAAAAAGAGAGATTTTCTTTTTTTTTTAATTTGAAACTGTAGCAAACTGCTTGCTACAATCTAGCAAACAGTCATTATAATTTAGGCTGTACGTGGTGTGCTACCAGTATTGCATTAAAGAAATCCAGATTAGAACACTTTTCGCTCAGGACCGAGTTGCCCCTCTTGCTATGCCTTGGCTACGCTACTGACTCACAAGTGACCTAAAAATGATTTAATCATATCTGATCCAATGGAATTTTCAGGACATTTCACCAGGTTAAAATTCCTGATCGTAAAGAATATTTATGATTTTTTTCACCACTTTTATTAGATTTTTTTTATAAACTGATAAGTAGTACTGCAGTTTGTTTTAGCACAGTGCATTGGACTGTGCAAGCTGGAGGTGCACTTCTGGTGGTGTTTCCTCTTTCTTCTACAATAGTGCAACCGTGGAGGGGTAAAGTTCTGCATATGAAAACAAAATGTATTCTTTTTAAATGTTTTTCTGAGTTATGTTAAGTTTGATGGTGTGAATTCAATGCAACTACCATTGTTTCTGTCACTGTGATAAAATTTGTCAGAAAACTGGAAACTTTGAATCCAAAACTTAGACATGCATCTCAGAGGTGTGAGCAGCACTGGTGAGAAACCAGAGGAGTTGCAGTCTACAATATACATGTCACAGGAGAAAAGACACAAAGACATTTAATACTTTTAACCTCAAGGAAAGGAGAAGGACATGTAAGTAATCCAACAGAAATTTAAAGAGATTTGTGAAAAAAGCTACTATTTGTCAAGACAATTGGGTTTCACAGGAAGCTATTAATATTTACATGTATATAAAAAAACTCTGAATTTGTTGATCTGAATACACGATTTGTCATAGGCAGTACAGTTATGTCATTATTGGTAAAGGAAATGGCCATATGACCGTCAGAGGGACTCAGATGTGGATAAAGTATACAAAACTACTAGAATGCAACTAAAATAAGAACTGAAAGAAAAAAAATAAATCTTTGGCTAAATACAAAATATTGAAGCATGAAATAACATTGATAATAATAATAATAATAGCTGAAAATAAAAGCAAGAAAGAAACGAATATTTTGCATTTTATCAGATTTGTAGGCAATGTACTAGTAGAAATTGCATTGCTAGTATCTGTAAGAAGCATTTTAAGAATGTTTTGCACTATTTACATGTTGTAAGAGCTAATATTAAGCAAGAAACTGAAATGCTTGTTGGAACTTTGTAAATACAGAGACAGGATGAAACAGTCTGAGACAAACTGATGCTGTTCTAGAAGCAGCTGCTGAAATGAAAATCTCATTATTAATGGCTAAAACATGGAATTTAACTAGCCACATGAGCAGATACTAATGTTTTGACAAGGTCTGCATTTAAACC
This sequence comes from Protopterus annectens, assembly GCF_019279795.1. Lineage (NCBI taxonomy): Eukaryota > Metazoa > Chordata > Ceratodontiformes > Protopteridae > Protopterus > Protopterus annectens. Next base: position 1,953,683,795 of record NC_056737.1, read on the forward strand.
TTTGAAGCTACAAGGGGCATTGACTTTAACAACGTGTACTTTACTGACATGCTCAGGCCATAAAATGAAGCCAGTGAGCAAAAGTCAGTGTAATGGCAGCGCAAGGCATACATAACCTCATTTCAAGTCACACCTTTGGATTCGACTGCTAATCAACAGAATATATTGGTTGCTTACATGAGAATCTTGATGTGATAAAATAAATACATAACATGTCAGATCAGAAAGATTCACACTAATGAGAGAGCAATGCAATGCAATGCAAATGTCTCATTGAACACTAATCAGGCATATACTAGGCATGATGCTGTGCAGACATGCAGCATAGCAGAGAACAATGATTTATACAAAATGACACTCTGTTCGACTTGAGTGGTACATGGTTTATTTTATGTACTATCAGTAAAAATACAATACATTACAGAAAAGTAATACTATTAGTTGAATAATGCAGAGCTATACTAAAGCATACCTCTCACATGCCCAGATTTTCAAAGAATGTCCATTTTTTTTTTGGTCTGTTCCTCATAAAATTTGTCATTTTTTATCAAGTCACTGAAGATCGAATCACTAAATAATGGCCAATTTTAGACATTATATACTTCAGAAAAAATGCATGCTAACAAAGAACCTGTTATTCTAGCACCTTTCTATGTTTATATCAGTAGCATTGAACATTTGTCCCTACTTTTGAGCATTTGCATCCCTATTATTTTAGGCTTTGTCCAGATTTCTTGCACTAAGAGGTTGAGAGTTATGTAAATAAAGCTTCATTTGGCAGAAACATGTATACTTGTTTACTAGGCTAGGATAAGTTATCTGTAAGAAGAGTGCCATATTAAAATATCTTCAGAAACAGATGCAGTACCTGTTTCCCATGAACCTAGCAGAATACTAGTTGCTCTAAGAATGACACTGGAATGTGAAATCAAAAGGAATGGAAAGACTGGATGTGATTAAGATGTAGCAAGGCAATTTGGTGGCATGGGCAGGGCATCCGTCTACCCTGTGCAGTTTATAAATGAGCCTGGCAATCATTTAATAACAGCTTTTAAAGAACACCCTGACAGCTTACAAGGTGTCCCTAAATTATCATGATTATAACAGTTAGCAAATGGCCACTCTATTCGTTTTTTTTTAAAAAGTGTGCAAACTGGTCAGGTTAAGAGATACTACACATATGAGTATTAGCAATGTACGAGTGTATATTTGCAAGTTTTAGGATATGCTACACTCTAATTTCAAATACTAGTGCACAGTTTGCAAGACAACAATTCAAAAACTTTGTGAATACATAGGAGTTCCAGCATACAACCATCAGCCCCCAGTTATACCCACAAAGTAATGGCCAAGTCTATAGAATAATTAAAAAGGCTGCACATGAAGAAGAAGAATGGCAGAAATGTAAAGGAGTACTGTTATGCGTCTATAGTAGAATACACAAATATTCCATTTCATGGTATCTAACACAGTTAGTAACAGGCAGAAAGCTGGTATGTAAGCTTCTGGTCACTAGAACAGCATTGTTTAAAGAGAAGCAAACAATATTGCTCAGATGCTAAAAAAAAAATAAACAAACAAAGGATCTGCTATGACAGGCTTGCCAAACTGCTGTCTTCAAAGAAAAAGTGAGGAGAGGTAAGGACTTAAGATGCCAATAAATCTACAAGAAATGCAGTAGGAAGGTGCTGTTATAAGAGCAGCAAAAGGGCAGTCATCACACAAGAAGCTCATTCTCACATCTAGAGAACAGGACTTCTCTGGTCAAATCAAGCTTACGTGTTTAAGAAATGTAACTGAAGAAGACACCATCCTTACCACCATCTCACAGAATCACCACTCAAGACATCAGTAAAGGTTGTCAGACATAGGCCAAGGTAAATCCAGCGAGATCACAAGTGTGTGCTCCAAATGAGTCTAGGATTCCAGAATCAGACTAGGTGAGGTTAGAGGAACAATCCAATGTGTCCAAGACTGAATCACAAACTGATGATGTTACAGACTTTTACCAAATCCTTCATCTGCATCCACATTTGAAAGACCACCGATAAAATATGTGAGGTTCAAATAACGTACATACCAGATGGATCAAATGCCTTCTAGCTTATCAGTGGGAGTGGTAAGCACTAGGTAGCCTATCTACCACAAGAGTGGTTTCTGGCCCAGAAATTGTAGTTTATTGGCCGTTTGGGCAGCTTTTCCATCTCTTTCAACTTTCTGGTTTAAAAGCCTGCATTTGCGCTTGTTTCCTCCTTTCCTGTAACTAGTCTAGTCCAGATACAGATTTGCTGTATCCAGGACTGTTTGTAAGCTTCTGAGGCCCCCAAGCCTTACTGATTTGGAAGAAAGCATTCTAGCTTATCAGTGGGAGTGGTAAGCACTAGGTGGCCTATCTACTACAAGATCCAGGTACAGATTCTTAGTTTTAGCACTTGAATTTGCTTATTCGTGCTCAGCACTTGTTCTGAACTTGTTAGCACTAAATAAGCTACAAATGACTACAGCACTCAACCTTCCTCTTTACCTAGAGGAAAACAGTTTTTGTACTTACTTTCCTCACTTGCTTAGAGAAAAACAGCTCTTATACTCACTTTTCTCACTTGTCTAGAGGAAAGTAGTTTTTTATTCAGGCATGTCCAAGGGTCAGCTCCCAGTGTTCTCTCCTATCTATCTGATGAATCTGGGCATCTTGAAGCAATGTAGCAATTGCCTCATGTACACAGACAATCCTCTCCTCCTACCACCCAACACCACAACCTGTGAGAGATGCACTTATCTAGCCAAACTGGAGGTAAAGCTCTCTCCAACCAAGACTGAACTTGACAGTCAAGAGGAAAAGGTAAAAACTTGCACCACACCACACTCATCACATAGTCCCACTAAACCTACACCACCAAAATCCACACATAGAAACACAAAAACATTCACAGAGCCTCTCAATAATAATCTTCTCAAGCAAAATAGACCTCCAAAGCAGAAATGCAAGCAACCTCCACCCCCCCAAACACAACCCAAATGACACATAGCCCACAGACTCAGTGTGCCAATAAACCACAGCCCATAAGGCAAACCAACGTACCCAACACACTAGTCATAGGTGACTCTATAGTCAGGCACAGTGATGTCCCACTAACTAGACTAAACATGGAGAAGGTCACTGTCAGCTGCCTGTCGGGTGCCAGGATCCACCACATAACCCACGCACTCAGGTCACTCCACAACAAGTACAAATATGACTCTGTCATTTGTCCATGTTAGTGTGAATGACCTGAGATGTACCTCCCTGGACTGCAAGGAAGAGCTCTCCAATCTTGTAGCCCAGGCAGGTATGACCCTAGCCCTGAGTAGTATCCTGCCATCATCCAGAATGATACCGCAGTACAAGGACAAAATGATTGACTTCAACAATTGGCTAAGTGTCTAGTGTCATTCTAAGGGGATCCAGTATCTGTCTGCCAGGGACGACATGGTCGACAGACCACTATGCTTTGTCAGAGATGGCCTCCACCTGTCACCCCTGGGTTTCTGGATACTGGCTAAGGCTCTTGCCACCTCTATGGTACCTTTTTTAGGCAAGGTTCAAATGACAAATTCACCACTGTAACAGGAACAGGCAAGCAAAAACAAAATGCTACTCAATGCTAGAAGTCTAAATCTCAAAATGCAATTGAGGCACTCCTTAAAATGGAGAACATCGATATCTCTGCTGTGACTGACACCTAGTTCAAGGCTCTAGAGAGCACCCCTGCATTACCAGGGTATAACTCATACCACACTTTTCGGTCATCTATCCTGGACCAGAACACCAAAGGTGGAGGTGTGTCCATATTCATTAAGGATTCATATTCATTAAGGATATCCACACCTCTAGGCTAGTTGCGCAGCATAATGCATCTGACGTTATCCAAGTGCAACTAACTCTGGGCAAAACTGCAATCCAAATTGTAGCTTGCTACAGATCCCCCATCATGCTCCAGGATTCCCACTCCTCTTTTCTTGATATACTGGAAAATATTAGGGTTCAACCAAACACCCTAATAATGGGCGATTTCAACTACCCCACCATTAAATGGGAAAACTACTCATGTACCAACTCCTTCGTGCAACGCTTTCTGGAATTCATAAATTCCAAAGCCCTGGATCAACTTATCCACACCCCCACCAGGTGCAACAATATCCTAGACCTAGTCATTACCAACATGAGAGACCAGTGTTCCACACCTGAAGTCAACTCCTTGTTCGCCAGAACTGACCATAAACTAATCACCCTAAATATCCTCATCCTACCCCCAGCCACCATTAAGGAAACCATGATAAAATAATTCTCCATAATTCTCCATAACCAACTTCATGCTTTGTAAGACAGAAGTGGCAAACTTCATGACACCCATGCAGATGGACAATACAGTTACGACTGCTGAATCCTACACAGATGCACTCTATAAACACTTACACGAGTGAATGGATCGTGCTAGCCCAAACAGAGCCAAGACGCTTTCCTCCAAAAAAAAGAACCAATCTGGTGGTCCCCTGCCATAAATAAACTCTACAACAGAAGGAAGAAACTGTTGCAAAAGAGAGTAAAATCCCATGAGTGGAGGAACTCCCTGGTCAGCCTCAGTAAGATGCTGAGATTCCTTATAAGATCCTCCAAAGCTAGCTACGAAAACAAAATCACCACTGACTCTAAGGGCAACCACAAAGCATTCTATAGCTATGTCAAGAATATCAATGGCAACACACAGATCTGCTCTGAGATACAGCACAACATCATGAAAATTATAGAACCAACTGATATTGCCAACATTCTGGCAGATAGGTTCAGTGCTAACTTTACCCCCCCTCTCACCCCCTAAAGGGCCCATATCTATACAGGAAGAATGCAGAGTCCCTGTAATCAAATCTATACAGGTAAAAGCTGCACTCTCTAAAACCAAAAACACAATATCCATGGGACCGGACAACATCCCTGGCTGCATTTTACATGAAGTTCAGAACGAACTGGCTCCCCACCTAAGCACCATGTGCAATCATAGTCTCATGTCAGGCTTTGTGCCCAGTGAATGGCGCACAGCAACAGTTATCCCACTCCAGAAAGGGGGAGCCACCACTAATCCTGGGAACTTTCGCCCTATTAGCCTGATGAGCCTGGTCTGCAAGGCCATGGATGGCATCATCATGGAACTCATAAACAAAGACATTGGTAACCTCCAAACTCTGGACCCCACCCAGTTCTGGTTTGTGAAAGGCAGATCATGCCTTCTGAACCTGATCGACTTCTTTGAGGCAGTCACCAAAGCCGTAGACGAGGGTAAGGTGGTTCACACAGTCTATCTTGACCTCGCCAAGGCTTTCGACACCATCCCCCAATTCTGGAATTATAGTTAAATACACAAAACTAGGTATAAATCCCAATGTCACAAGATGGGTTGCCAACTGGCTCACTGACAGAATCCACACTGTAAAAGTGGTTGACTCCAAATCTGACTTCAAACCAGTGACAAGGGGAGTACCACAGGGTTCAGTCCTGGGACCTCTCCTGTTTGGTATCTACTTCTCTGTAGAACAGGCTAACACAGAAGGCCTCTGGCTAATGACGTTTGCAGATGACTGCAAACTAGGAGCCATAGTTGAGTCCCCAAATGATGTGGACATCCTAGAGAAGGGCCTCACTGAGACAGATGCCTGGTGTTAGAGGCATGGCCTCAAGCTCAATACCAAAAAGTGCATTGTCATGCCCTTTGGTAAAAACTCTGTACCCATGAACTACCACATAAACAGCAGTCTACTTAATGCTGAATGTGTGATAAGAGACCTTGGGACCCAGGTGGACAGTAGTCTCTCCTTTGATAATCACATCACCACAGTAGTCAGGAAATCCTTCTATGTGGCACACCTTATCACAAAAGGGTTCTCATCCAGGACAAAAGAGGTCATTGTTCCCCTCTACTCCGTACTCATTAGACCCATTATAGAATACAATGCCGCTTTTGGAATGTACCTCACAAGACATCTGCATCAGCTGGAAAAGCCACAGAAGTAGCTCACAAAGAGGATTACTGGCCTCAAACAGATGCCCTACACTGACCGTCTCAAAAAACTCAAGCTTTACTCTGTAGCTTATCACCTACTCCGAGGAGATCTCTGCCTAACATATAAAGCTATGTTAAACCCAGAACTGTTAGACATGCTATACCTAAATAAATTCCAATCCCTCCGAGCTACACGGTCTAGGGACCTAAACCTTGTCACCACAATAAACAGGACATGCTGGAGGGATAGATTCCTGTCCCAGAGACTTCCTATACTCTAGAACAAGCTACCCATCTATACCAAGCTAAGTTCCTCATTAGCACTCTTCAAGAAAAATCTTAATGAGTCAATGGGAAATAAGAAATACACCCAGGGGTTCACTTCTGTGGCCCTGCTTGACAGGGGCACAGGAAATTAACTTTCTTGGGTGGCATAAGCCAGGGAACTTTGTTGGCTAGGCTTACATAGGCCCTTGGGCTGATAGCTTAGTACCTACCTATGAACCTATGAAAAAGTTAAATGAAATTATGTGTTTTCGGCAAAGATTTATTTTTTTTTATTATTTTACAGCCCATAACATATCCAGACAGCTTAGTGGTAGAATTCTGAAACTATTAAAATACAAATACCTCAAAGCAGTATTAATTAATTAATTTTAATTTATTTACTGGGAAATAATGACTGGGCAGAAAAAAAATTCAGTGGAGGACCTGGACAGAAAAGGTCCACAGAGTACAAAACATATACATAAACAGAACAACATGTACTTAAAGTTACAGAACAAAATTACCAGTATATGTGATAAAAGTTGAGACAAAAGTTTAACAGATACAGTCTATAAGCATAACTAAGAGTATCTCTAGTTAGTGCACATCAGCAGTGAGAGGTGTAAGTTACAGACAGTAAAATATTAGGAGAATTGGGACGACATAGCTGAAACATAAAAAAATACACATTTGTGTATATTGGAATTTGGGAAGTGGGAAGCTTGTGAGTTATAGTATTAGTAATAAGGCTGTTATGCTGATATTGAAATATGATGTATTAATAACAGCATTAACTGTACAAAGCAGTGGATGTGTTACATTAGGGAACACCAGTGTCGACTGTGAGCTCATTTGTCAGTTTTAGAAACAGTGTTTATATTATATTAAGTCATTTTCCTGACATAGCTCAAATTTCATTAAATCAAAGCTTGCGCTGTCAAAGATGCAGTAATGGAACTTCAGGTTAAGTGCCTTGGAGAAGAGGGAAAAGTGAGTTTCTTGTTTTTAAAAATGCTCTGCATTCTCCAAGTTAAACTACACATCTATATATATATATATATATATATATATATATATATATAATGTGTGTACACATACACACACACACATATATATATATATATATATATATATATATATATATATACACACACACACAAAGACTATATATATATATATATATATATATATATATATATATATATATATATGTAAATATATCTAATTATATATATATTTATGGTAGGAGCCAGAGAGAGGGTCCCATGCTGGTGCTGACAGCACAATCCCCTCTCTTTTAAAAATGATTTCTTTATAGTATTTGGCAATGTTTTCAGCATTGGTTATATATAGACATAAACTGTAGACATTTTTGTTCTGATATTTTATGGTTTGAATAAGGGCGATACAATTATACATCGTAAAGCTAAACATAAACAGTGTAAATATAAACATTGAGAGTAATACAGTCAGTGCCGCAGTACCTGGGACATTAAATAAAGAACTCGGTTATCAGCAATGTTGTTGAGTAATACATTCAGTGCCGCAGTACTTGGGACATTAAATAAAGAACTCGGTTATCAGCAATGTCGTTGAGTAATACATTCAGTGCTGCAGTACTTGGGACATTAAATAAAGAACTCGGTTATCAGCAATGTCGTTGAGTAATACAGTCAGTGCCGCAGTACTTGGGACATTAAATAAAGAACTCGGTTATCAGCAATGTCGTTGAGTAATACAGTCAGTGCCGCAGTACTTGGGACATTAAATAAAGAACTCGGTTATCAGCAATGTCGTTGAGTAATACATTCAGTGCCTCAGTACTTGGGACATTAAATAAAGAACTCGGTTATCAGCAATGTCGTTGAGTAATACAGTCAGTGCCGCAGTACTTGGGACATTAAATAAAGAACTCGGTTATCAGCAATGTTGTCTTCGTCACTTCACTTAGCAATTCTTACAATTCACAAATGAATGTTACCAAATATCTGAACAGGAACATTTTAAGCAATGTTATTCCTTCAAGAGAGAGAATCACACTTCCTATGCAACAACTGTATTTACTGTGTTGCACTACACTTATTACACTTTTGGGCAAGCAATTAAAATATGGACAGCGACTCATTTTTGGCATATCCATTCAAATTTCATCTGTTTTGTCAGAATCCAAATTTGATTAGCTGGAACTCATAAAATAAACTTACTCTTACTGGTGTGTGTGTGTGTGTGTGTGTGTGTGTGTGTGTGTGTGTGTGCATATATATACACACACATATATATATATATATATATATATATATATATATACATGAAAAACGTACAGCTATACTATCACTTCGAGACTGTTTTAGTTAAGACAGACTTGTACGTTTGTCTTTCTTTTAACTTGCTATTGCTAAGATGTAGTCACTTATTTGCAATGTACTTTATAATCCTGATCTGACTAAACTTAAATGTTTTTTGTGACTTTGGAATTCAAAAACATCTCGAAGGTTTAGAAACACACTTCTTTTCAGTCAGAAGTATCTAACTTTCTGCATGTTTTAGGGTATGTTCCCCGTTTTCGTCTTTTAGTTTAGGAAAGGTGCTTTAGAAGACTAAAGGGAATGATAATGGGCTACTGGCTTTATGTTCTTAAGTATCCTTTTTTTTCATTAATTCCAGTAAACTGTTGCTCTGTATTTATTTATTTAAATGTTTAGCAAGAAACTGTCTTAAACATGAGCTTTGGTCGGTTAAGACCTGCATGATATCAACTTGGACGCATAAGTGTAGCTAAGTAACTTTTATCTGCACTTTTTAAAGTAATTTGTTTGTGTTGCATTGAGCAATATCTACCTGGAAGTTGACTGTTTTTTCAGTAGTGCATGTGGTATTTTCAGTTAAGGCTTGTTAAAAACCTGCATAGCCAGTGATAGCTGGGGGAAGGTTCCTTCATTGTTATTCAGTTTCTGTCTTAAACAAGTGGTACAGTGAATTATCTTCTGTTTAAACTGTGAGCTTTGGCCGGTTAAGACCTCCATGATATCAACTTGGATGCATAAGTGTAGCTAAGTAACTTTTATCTGCACTTTTGAAAGTAATTTGTTTGTGTTGCATTGAGCAATATCTACCTGGAAGTTGACTGTTTTTTCAGTAGTGCATGTGGTATTTTCAGTTAAGGCTTGTTAAAAACCTGCATAGCCAGTGATAGGTGGGGGAAGTTTCCTTCATTGTTATTCAGTTTCTGTCTTATACAAGTGGTACAGTGAATTATCTTCTGTTTAAACTGTGAGCTTTGGCCGGTTAAGACCTGCATGATATCAACTTGGATGCATACGTGTAGCTAAGTAACTTTTATCTGCACTTTTTAAAGTAATTTGTTTGTGTTGCATTGAGCAATACCTACCTGGAAGTTGACTGTTTTTTCAGTTGTGCATGTTGTATTTTCAGTTAAGGCTTGTTAAAAACCTGCATAGCCAGTGATAGGTGGGGGAAGTTTCCTTCATTGTTATTCAGTTTCTGTCTTATACAAGTGGTACAGTGAATTATCTTCTGTTTAAACTGTGAGCTTTGGCCGGTTAAGACCTGCATGATATCAACTTGGACGCATAAGTGTAGCTAAGTAACTTTTATCTGCACTTTTTAAAGTAATTTTTGTGTTGCATTGAGCAATATCTACCTGGAAGTTGACTGTTATTCAGTAGTGCATGTGGTATTTTCAGTTAAGGCTTGTTAAAACCTGCATAGCCAGTGATAGGTGGGGGAAGTTTCCTTCATTGTTATTCAGTTTCTGTCTTATACAAGTGGTACAGTGAATTATCTTCTGTTTAAACTGTGAGCTTTGGCCGGTTAAGACCTGCATGATATCAACTTGGACGCATAAGTGTAGCTAAGTAACTTTTATCTGCACTTTTTTAAACTAATTTGTTTGTGTTGCATTGAGCAATATCTACCTGGAAGTTGACTGTTATTCAGTAGTGCATGTGGTATTTTCAGTTAAGGCTTGTTAAAAACCTGCATAGCCAGTGATAGGTGGGGGAAGTTTCCTTCATTGTTATTCAGTTTCTGTCTTATACAAGTGGTACAGTGAATTATCTTCTCTTTAAACTGTGAGCTTTGGCCAGTTAAGACCTGCAAAATATCAACTTGGACGCATAAGTGTAGATAAGTAACTTTTATCTGCACTTTTTAAAGTAATTTGTGTGTGTTGAATTGAGCAATATCTTCCTGGACGTTGCCTGTTTTTTCAGTAGTGCATGTGGTATTTTCAGTTAAGGCTTGTTAAAAACCTGCATAGCCAGTGATAGGTGAGGGAAATTTCCTTCATTGTTATTCAGTTTCTGTCTTATACAAGTGGTACAGTGAATTATCTTCTGTTTAAACTATGAGCTTTGGCCGGTTAAGACCTGCATGATATCAACTTGGATGCATAAGTGTAGCTAAGTAACTTTTATCTGCACTTTTTAAAGTAATTTGTTTGTGTTGCATTGAGCAATATCTACCTGGAAGTTGACTGTTTTTTCAGTAGTGCATGTGGTATTTTCAGTTAAGGCTTGTTAAAAACCTGCATAGCCAGTGATAGGTGGGGGAAGTTTCCTTCATTGTTATTCAGTTTCTGTCTTATACAAGTGGTACAGTGAATTATCTTCTGTTTAAACTGTGAGCTTTGGCCGGTTAAAACCTGCATGATATCAACTTGGATGCATAAGTGTAGCTAAGTCACTTTTATCTGCACTTTTTAAAGTAATTTGTTTGTGTTGCATTGAGCAATATCTACCTGGAAGTTGACTGTTATTCAGTAGTGCATGTGGTATTTTCAGTTAAGGCTTGTTAAAAACCTGCATAGCCAGTGATAGGTGGGGGAAGTTTCCTTCATTGTTACTCAGTTTCTGTCTTATACAAGTGGTACAGTGAATTATCTTCTGTTTAAACTGTGAGCTTTGGCTGGTTAAGACCTGCATGATATCAACTTGGACTCATAAGTGTAGCTAAGTAACTTTTATCTGCACTTTTTAAAGTAATTTGTTTGTGTTGCATTGAGCAATATCTACCTGGAAGTTGACTGTTTTTTCAGTAGTGCATGAGGTATTTTCAGTTAAGGCTTGTTAAAAACCTGCATAGCCAGTGTTAGGTGTGGGAAGTTTCCTTCATTGTTATTCAGTTTCTGTCTTATACAAGTGGTACAGTGAATTATCTTCTGTTTAAACTATGAGCTTTGGCCGGTTAAGACCTGCATGATATCAACTTGGATGCATAAGTGTAGCTAAGTAACTTTTATCTGCACTTTTTAAAGTAATTTGTTTGTGTTGCATTGAGCAATATCTACCGGGAAGTTGACTGTTATTCAGTAGTGCATGTGGTATTTTCAGTTAAGGCTTGTTAAAACCTGCATAGCCAGTGATAGGTGGGGGAAGTTTCCTTCATTGTTATTCAGTTTCTGTCTTATACAAGTGGTACAGTGAATTATCTTCTGTTTAAACTGTGAGCTTTGGCTGGTTAACACCTGCATGATATCAACTTGGATGCATAAGTGTAGCTAAGTAACTTTTATCTGCACTTTTTAAAGTAATTTGTTTGTGTTGCATTGAGCAATATCTACCTGGAAGTTGACTGTTTTTCAGTAGTGCATGTGGTATTTTCAGTTAAGGCTTGTTAAAAACCTGCATAGCCAGTGATAGGTGGGGGAAGTTTCCTTCATTGTTATTCAGTTTCTGTCTTATACAAGTGGTACAGTGAATTATCTTCTGTTTAAACTGTGAGCTTTGGCTGGTTAAGACCTGCATGATATCAACTTGGACTCATAAGTGTAGCTAAGTAACTTTTATCTGCACTTTTTAAAGTAATTTGTTTGTGTTGCATTGAGCAATATCTACCTGGAAGTTGACTGTTTTTTTCAGTAGTGCATGTGGTATTTTCAGTTAAGGCTTGTTAAAAACCTGTATAGCCAGTGATAGGTGGGGGAAGTTTCCTTCATTGTTATTCAGTTTCTGTCTTACACAAGTGGTATGGTGAATTATCTTCTGTTTAAACTGTGAGCTTTGGCCAGTTAAGACCTGCATGATATCAACTTGGACACATAAGTGTAGCTAAGTAACTTTTATCTGCACTTTTTAAAGTAATTTGTTTGTGTTGCATTGAGCAATATCTACCTGGAAGTTGACTGTTTTTTCAGTAGTGCATGTGGTATTGTCAGTTACGGCTTGTTAAAAACCTGCATAGCCAGTGATAGGTGGGGGAAGTTTCCTTCGGTGTTATTCAGTTTCTGTTTTATACAAGTGGTACAGTGAATTATCTTCTGTTTAAACTGTGAGCTTTGGCCGGTTAAGACCTGCATGATATCAACTTGGACGCATAAGTGTAGCTAAGTAACTTTTATCTGCACTTTTTAAAGTAATTTGTTTGTGTTGCATTGAGCAATATCTACCTGGACGTTGACTTTTTTCAGTAGTGCATGTGGTATTTTCAGTTAAAGCTTGTTAAAACCCTGCATAGCCAGTGATAGGTGGGGGAAGGTTCCTTCATTCTTATTCAGTTTCTGTCTTATACAAGTGGTACAGTGAATTTTCTTCTGTTTAAACTATGAGCTTTGGCCGGTTAAGACCTGCATGATATCAACTTGGACGCATAAGTGTAGCTAAGTAACTTTTATCTGCACTTTTTAAAGTAATTTGTTTGTGTTGCATTGAGCAATATCTACTTGGAAGTTGACTGTTTTTTCAGTAGTGCATGTGGTATTTTCAGTTAAGGCTTGTTAAAAACCTGCATAGCCAGTGATAGGTGGGGGAAGTTTCCTTCATTGTGTTTCAGTTTCTGTCTTATACAAGTGGTACAGTGAATTATCTTCTGTTTAAACTGTGAGCTTTGGCCGGTTAAGACCTGCATGATATCAACTTGGACGCATAAGTGTAGCTAAGTAACTTTTATCTGCAATTTTTAAAGTAATTTGTTTGTGTTGCATTGAACAATATCTACCTGGAAGATGACTGTTTTTTCAGTAGGTCCCCACCGACCCTCCCTGTTTTTGTCTTGATGTTAATCTTGGTGGCTTTGAAACTGCCTGCCCCTCTTGTAAATTTGCACTTGGATACTCCTCCTGAGCCCTTCTCATTTGCTCACAAAAAAAAAAAAAAAAAAAAAAAAAAAAATGTATCTGCTTTTACTGTATTTGTGTTTCTTCTTACTTTATGTTGCTTTTGCGTCATCTTAAAAGTACTCAATTGTACAAAAGCCTTCGATACAATACCCCACTCGGGCATTATAGATAAGCTCACCAGCTTAAATATAAACCCCTATGTCACTAGATGGGTTGCAAACTGGCTCAAGGACAGAACCCACATGGTTAGAATTGCTGGAGCCATGTCAGACTCCAAACCAGTTACAATTGGCATCCCACAAGGCTCAGTCCTGGGACCTCTCCTGTTTGGTATATATTTCTCGGAGGTACAGGCAAACACGGAAGGACTGTGGCTGACCAAGTTCGCAGATGACTGCAAACTGTGCGCTATAATCGACTCTCCAGCCGACACAAGCATCCTCCAAAAGGGCCTCGTAGAAACAGACAACTGGTGCCAGAGCCATGGCCTCAAGCTAAACGCCAAAAAGTGTATAGTCATCCCCTTTGGCAAAAACAAACTGCCCACAAATTACCACATAGGTGGAAATCCATTAAGTACGGAAGAAGTAATTAGGGACCTGGGGACCCAAGTTGGTAGCAATCTCTCATTTGACAACCACATGGCCAAAGTGGTTAGAAAAACATTATATATAGCCCACCTAATCATGAAGGGATTCACATCTAGATCAGGGGAGGTCATTGTGCCTCTTTACTCATCCCTCATCAGGCCCATAATTGAGTACAATGCCCCTTTTGGGATGTACCTTACCAGACACCTGCAGCAACTGGAAAGACCCCAAAAGTACCTCACCAAGAGGATCAAAGGGCTCAAACAGATGCCATATGCTGCCCGGTTAAAGAAACTCCATCTCTGCTCAGTGGCATACCACCTGCTCAGGGGCGATCTGTGCCTGACGTATAAAGCCATGTCCAACCCAGAATTAATGGACATGCTGCACCTCAGAAAATCCAAATCCCATCGAGTTACGTGCTCGAGAGACTTGAACCTCAGCACTGAAATAAATAGGACATGTTGGAGGGACAGATTCATAACCCAGAGGCTCCCTTCACTCTGGAATAAAATCCCAGTCCAGGTTAGGCAGAGTCCCTCATTGACTCTCTTCAAGAGGAATCTTGATGAGTGGATGGGGGATCATAGGTTTACTCCGGGTATCACTTCTGTGTCACTGTTAGACAGAGGCACAGTATACTAACCTCGAAAAAGGGCATAGCAAAATTAATTTTAAAATGGGTGGCGAAAGCCAAACACACTCTGGCTAGGCTTATAAATGCCCTAGGGCAGATAGCCTAGTATGAACCTATGAACCTATGTCTTTAAATGCAAAAGAGCAATCCCTTTACTATTGTTTTTCTGCCTTGGTCTTTTCTTATTATAAAAAGAGGTCTGGAGAAAGTTCAAAGGTAAAAAAAAGTCACGTAGTGCATCTCTCACACATCCTAAATATCAACAAAGCTGACACTGCATAAGGAATCGCAGTAATGCAGAACTTTATCACAGATTTATAAATTAAATAATCTAGGCTACAATGTTTTTTCACTCAAAAATAAAAATAAACTAGAAGTAGTGAATATAGTAACAGAGAAACAACAACTGGTATTAGGATCTTTAAAAAAGGGTAAAAGCAAATTCCATAGGAAAAAAAAATGGGAATTGTGGGAGCAATACATACAGGGGAGGAATGAAATTTAAAAAAAGGCAGGACTTGAATGACCATGTAATGTTTGACTGACAATGACTAAGCAGAGTAAAAGTGATTTATAATGTTTGCAACTAGGACTGTGTCAATATGGTTTGTGTGATGTAAATTGCTTGTAACTGGAATTATGTCAATATGGTTTGTTTTCATTTATATAAATGTATGATTGCCTATGTCATAAGTGATAATTTAATAAAATGTTTGTTTAAAAAATAAAGATACATTCTTACCTATGTCACACAAGTGTCACTTCACTAAGACTACAACCATGCAACATCAGCACACAACTACAAAACGAATAACAATGAAAGCTGCATATTATATCTTTACAAAACAAAGAATATTATCTGCGTGACTTACCAAAAGAGGTAAAGTACAATTGTGTACCTACCATAAATGTAGATGTTCGAGTGTATTCACTGTTGCAGTCATTACATTTGGGTTATCCTGCTGGCACTGGAAAGGACCAGTTTTTTGAAGGCCACTTCCTGCTATATCTGGGTGGCTGTACCTGTAAGAAACCCTTAACTGTCTGCATAGATTTCGCTTTATCCTCCATTTTCTTCAACACCTCTTCTGCCTTAACACCAAACAAAGTATCATGC
>NC_056737.1:1954062012-1954072012 GCF_019279795.1 Protopterus annectens
AGTTCCCCTAATTATGTACCCCAGATGTTCTTTTTGCTTTGCCAACAACCATACCTTTCTGTGCTTGTGGCTGACTGCATTGATAGAAATACAGTTAGGCCTTTGTCTTTCTCCATTTCCTTGAGTAGCCCACAACCCACACTATATATTGCCTTCTTGTTATCACATCCCAGTGCAGCACTTTGCAATTATTTGTATTGAACTTTAGCTGTGATAAACTAGCCCAATTCTCTAGCTTTTTAGAATATCTTCTAGGATTATCTGCACTTTCTTCTACAGTTGTCCTGAAGTCTGTATCATGTATAAATAGAACATCTGTGTTCTTGGTTACAATTGTTAGATACGAGACAATATGTTAAGAATACTGGACCCAAGACATCCAATAAAATACTCTGCTGGTTACTAACCAGTCTTTTTGCAGAGATCCTTTGCTTTCTGTCCTTTTCCTCTTGCCATTGATGCACCTGTCCTAACACACAAACTGCACACATTCTTTTTAGCTTGCTCAACAACTGTATTGATGCACATTTTGTTATATCATTGGATTACTACTATCCAGGTGATGGTAATCATATCACAAAGCTTAATTAGGTTCATCTAGCAACATATTCCTGTTATTAACCCACACTGGTTTCTGTCTTGGAATTTGTCTTATTTCGGGAATTCCACTAGTGCCTTCATCACACTTTCTCCAGTACCTTTCCCAACTCTTTATTCAGGCTCACCGACTTATTGGTTGCCTCTCTTACAATCAAGCACAAGTTGTAGCTGCTATGTTTCTCAGGAAGATATTAAATCAAAGGATATTTAGTACTCCCTTGTAATGAATATGCTTCCTTTTAACTGAATTAATAGAAACTGTACATAGCAAAAACAACAAATTAGTTTGTTTAGAACCCTGGCAAACTATGACACCGTATGCCTCAGTGTAACTGCTTCACCACATACTCATATTGTATCAAAAAGCAATTATCTAGATGGCATAGCATATCAGTCATCACTATGATCTCCCTTTCAGTTTGCTAATCCACTGTATCTGCTTCAGCTTCCCATAACTAAGGATCAACTTCATTTGCATCTGCAAGCAGGAAATTATTATTGGAGAAAATCATTTGCTGTAGTCCTTGCTCTACTCAAACTCTCATTAAGGCTTATACTGTTTTTCACCTGTCAACACTCATTTTTTTTTTGTTGTTCATTCTAGAAAGGTACTTTTTTTGTACATTCCAGAAAGGTACTGGGTAGCCAGCCACAATGTATTCAAATTCAGGGAGTGGTTTTGTATTCCTGTTCTACAGTGCAGTTTTACTTAAATTTTTATGTATCCATTTTGCTGCTAGAAACAAGATGAATTTTCTTTGGAGAAATTCAAATAGGCAGACAGGTATTACCAGTACCTTAATGTTGTATATCATAAAGAGCATAGAGTAGAGCATATCACATTACTTTTAAATGTTTATTATTGATCAATTAATCATACCACTAGGGAACAGGTCCTCAATGCATTCTCCACTGCATCAGTGGGCCTGATAATATCCCAGGATGCCTCCTTAGAAGCATGAAACATGACCTTTTTGGACCACTAGAATTACTGCTTAACCATAACCTCCAGACAGGTTTCATGCCAAGTGAATGGAGGATTCCAACTGTTATTCCTCTGCACAAGGGCAGGCCATCTATAGAGCCAGGTAACTATAGACCCATAAGTCTGACTAGTCTCATATGCAAAGCCATGGAAAGAATTATCATGGAAATAGGGATCCAACCCAGTTTGGTTTTGTCATGGGCAAGACATACCTACTCAGCTGGGTGGACTTCTTCAAGAAGGTCAGCAAAACAATGGATGAGAGCAAAACAATGCATAATGCCTACCTTGACCTGGCCAAAGCATTTGACATAATATCCACTTGGACAGTGTATGCAATCTCATAAAATTATGTGTAAATCCCTATGTCACCTGCTGGATAGCCAACTGGCTCAGAGATAAGACCCAAGAATTTAGGATAATAGAATCTACCTTCCACAAAAAAGGCAATCAAAAGTAAATTCCCTTGTGGCTTGGTGCTGAGGTCGATCCTTTTTGGCATCTACTTCACTGAAGTCAAGACCAGCATCAAAGGCCTCTGGACAACCAAGCTTGCAGATGAATAAAAACTAAGCACAGTCAAAGAATCCTCCTAAGACACAAATACCCTCCAAGAAGGCACAGCAGAGACCAATAACTGGTGCCAAAGCCACAGTGTAAATCTCAATGCCAATAGATGCATAATAGTATATTTTTAGAAGACAGCTACCCCTGGAAACTTCCACATTGATAATACATCCCTTAAGAGTAGACCCAGTGATCAGGGATTTGGGTACACATAGACAGTAACTTGGTCTGTGGCCATCATATACCTGCAGCATTAAGGAAATCATTCTATGTTGCACATAAGGATGTGGCATCTGGGTGTAAGGATATCATTGTTCTGCTGTATACAGCCTTCATCAGACCAATAATTGATTACAACACCCCTTTAGTAAGCACCTAACCAGACATATGCAAAAACTGTGCAAACACTGGACTGTCTAAAGAGGCTCCTTACAAAAAAAAAATACAAGATGAAAACAACATATCCTACACAGACTGCCTCAAAGTTCTGTCCCAGTACTCCATCTCCTATAGACTGTTGAGATGCAATCTATGTCTTGCCTACAAAGCATCCTCTGTTCCTACTCTGATGGACCTGTTACACATACACTAAGAAATTAACATCAGAATAACCCAATCTAGGCACCTAAACCTCATCTGCAACATAAATAGGACATGTTTGAGGGACAGGTGTGTGTCTCAGAGACTCCCGCTTCTCTAGAACATGCTTCCTATCCATGTAAAGCAGAGTTCTTCCCTAACCCAATTCAAGTGTAACTTGAACCAGTAGATGGGGAATCAAATATTTATCCCTGTCAGTCACTTATGTCTCTTTTAGACATAGGTGGCCTTTAAATGTTTAATCACCCATGCCCAAGCCTACATATAGGTACAAAAACATGTTAGATACATTTGGGAAGCATAGCTAATCTTAAAAATTCCAATTGAAATTGTTTGCCTAGTAATCATGCATGAACCTACTGACAACCATTTTAAACAGACCAATACAGTAGGTGAGAGATATAGTTGCAGAATGTCAGTGAGGCAATGATCTCACATGCAATCACTTATAATACCAAACACATTGTCAGAAATACATATACCACACCCACCACACATACTATAAACCAGATACATAGACTCACATATACTGAGTAAATGTAATCATCCTAAATCCCCAAAGCCAGACAGACACTGCATCCACAAAAACATCTTCAGCAACCTCTAAAACACTCTACCAAAGGCAAACGACCACACAACCCAATATTTTGATCATAGAGGACTCCATTGTGAGA
The DNA here is from genome assembly GCF_019279795.1 of Protopterus annectens. Classification (NCBI taxonomy): domain Eukaryota; kingdom Metazoa; phylum Chordata; order Ceratodontiformes; family Protopteridae; genus Protopterus; species Protopterus annectens. The sequence goes on from NC_056737.1 coordinate 1,954,065,439, forward strand.
CATCTAGATAACCCGTTCACTAGGATAAGGATACAGTGACAGTTAGCTACCTGTCATGGGATCAGATGGATCAAGCACGCACACTCAGGTCATGGAACCATAATTACAAGTATGACTCAGTCATAGTCCATGTGGGTGCAAATGACCTAAGATGTACATCCCTGGGTCATATGAAGAGAGACATGATGATGCTCTTGGACTATGTGTCCTAGGCTGGTATGCACCTAACAATGAGCAGCACTGAGCAGGATTCTACCTTCTACAAGAGTAGGGCAGCAGTATAAATAGGAGACAACTTTAAAATATGGCTTAGTTTTTGGTGTCATTACAAGGGATTACCAAATTTGTCAGTCTGGGTGGATATTGTAGACAGGCCATGCTGCTTTGTCAGGGACAGTTTGCATTTGTCCCCTTTAGGATTTCATATATTATCTAAAAACCTTATCCTCACCCATAATGCTTTTTTTGGACATAGCCAAACTGATAAACCTTCTGACATAGCAAAACCAACAAATGAACGTTTAAAGGTTTACTGCTCAATGCTAGGAGTCTAAACAAGAAATCCCACCACCTACAGGCTCTCCTCACCCTGGACAATGTAGACATTTGTACAGTTGTTGAGACTTGGTTTAAAGCAAAAGAGAGCACCCCAGCAGTGTATGAATGCATTTTACACATTTAGACCACCAATTGCACAGGAATGGATGCAAGGTGAAGGTTTCTCAATTTACATCAAAACATTCACAAAGGTTAGTCAGTCAGTACAATGCAGTTGAGCATCTCCACAAATAAACTACCATAGACAAAGTCCCATTCCATATCATTGTAAACTGCAGGTTCTACTCAATGACCCAGAAAATCCATAACACATACTTAAATGTACTGGAGACATTCCCCATTCAACCCAACACCATATTCGTGGGCAAACGTAAGCGCCCCACTACAGACTGGTAATCATACATGACCCCTAATATGCATGCCAAGAAATTCCTGGACTTTGCAAACACAAATACCCTAGGTGAACTAGTTCATAAGCCCAGTAGGGTCACAAACATCACTGATCTGGATCTCAATAACATGGAAGAATACTACATCATCCCTAATGTGTTGACTTCACTGGTGTCAGGTTGGACCATAAAGCTGTCTCCTTTGAAATAATAATACCTGGAACCCCAGCTAACCCTGGAGCTTTTAGGAATTATTTTAATGCAAACTTCATACTATTAAGTGACACCTTAGCAAAATTACAAGTCTCCAAACCCTTAGAACACTGCTGCTTATGTGGAATTCATAAACCAGCTCACTAAAAGTCCTTTACCAATATACAACAATAATCCAAAAAGAAAAGGCTGAAACCACCAGGCTGATATGATAAGTCAATTTATTAAAAACAAATAAACAGATAACAAGATGAGTGCTTTCAGGGACTGCTGTCCTTCATCAGATAGCACAATACAACTACTCTCAGTCATTTAAATAACAAACAACTAATCAGAAGTCAATATTTTACCGTCCTTTCCTTCAAAGCAGGTTTTAAAGGGACAATGCCATTTAAGCCAGGAAATTAATCTGTATTCAACTCAATGATCCATTTCGTTTCACCATGCTCTGTATTATTAACCACATCATCACCTCAAACATTTATCAAGATGACCTGTAAGGCCATTAACAAAAAGTGATTAACTGAATTGGTATTTACATGTTGAAACAATGCATTGTTGACATTCTTACATCTGATTATCAGACATATGCTTGAGCATTCTCTGTTTGAATTTACAATTAGTTTTGCCAACATAATATGCCCTTCATACTTGACAAAAAGCAACATTTTCTGTATTAGAATCAGCATATGTTTTCATTAAATACCAATGTCCAGTTACAGAATGTATGAAAAAAATTATCATTAGAGATATATTTACATGCCTTGCAATGATGGCATTTAAAAGTACCTATTCGTGATGTGTGGACCCTGTTATTATATAAACCAGGTTCATACAAAGTAGGCCTTTTAAATTTTTGTTACATTTAAAGGTGAACATTGGTCGAGGTCCCACAATGCCTGCTATTTTAGGGTCAGTCAGAAGTATATTCCAGTTGTTCTTAATAATATCACATATACCATTCACATCACTACAATATTTCAAATACTTATTATTCATATAATGCTTGATATTGCCCGATGATACACCATTGTCAGAGTGAGCATTATGATGATTTGAGAACCAAGTAGCAGCTAAATTATACCTCCTTTGTTTGCCCCTATTAATATTATTAACCAAATTCTTGTATTTATAGCCCCTAGCAAGTAAGTTACCCTTAAATTTCTCTGTCTCCAAGTCAAATGTGTTATCATCAGTGCATAGACATGAAATTCTGCATAACTGCCCAGTAACAATGTTGTTAAAAGTGTGCCTGGGATGCATGCTATCAAAGGATAATAGACTATTATGTCAACAGGCTTTCTTAAATAGACTTGTACCAATACTGCCACCTTGTTGGTTAAAAGCACGAACATCCAAATAATCTATGCTAGCGTACGGACAGTTAAGAGTAAATCTCAATAGGGTCAGTTTTCACTTTGTTTAAAAATATATATTCAATGGCTTCCACCCCATACTCATTACCAATCACTGTGAATAAGTTATTAACATCTAACATGGCAAACACATATTCAAAGGAATATAACTGCGTAATGCTATAGTGTGATGTACTAGTTGGGTAGGAGTTCTAATCCCAGACATGGCAACTGCGAGACTCTGTGTGTGTGTGTGTGTGTGTGTGTGTGTGTGTGTGTGTGTGTGCGTGTGTGCGTGTGTGCGTGTGTGTGTGTGTGTGTGTGTGTGTGTGTGTGTGTGTGTGTGTGTGTGTGTGTGTGTGTGTGTGTGTGTGTGTGTAAGGATTAATGCTTTTGAGGTCAGTCATAGTTACTACACTTTCCATTGCCCCACGTTGGCAAGCCTGCTGATGTCATTCACCTTGAAATACACCTTTGGAAAAGGGCTAGCCCTATAAGCTCCATGGCTTGTGCAATAAATGTGGTACACTGTAGTAGCAATACATAGCTTGGTAGGGGTTTGATTCTCAGTACTGTCAAGTGTGTGTGTGAGTTTGTCATCAGTATCCTGTGTAGAGGTAGCTGTGATTGTGTAATAACAGGACTCCCTGTCTGGCGGGTTTTGCAAATTTCTTATATTGAGGACCTACTATATGTCACAATGTCTACCTTACAAGGACAACAGATGTCAAACAGCAGAGAGGCGGGTGTAGACAATCCATACCCCTAAATGTGACATTATGGATTGGTGAACAATATAGGCAACCCTTGTATTACCCAGAGAACACTCTCCACCCATGTCTCATACACAAACCCACTTGGCTAAGTAACAACCACTATATTGGTAGTTCCCTGCATATTGCCCACAGATAGTAACCACAGTGTGATTGCAGTGGACTACAGAGGACATGGCACCCTATTCCATCCCTGCAATAGGCAAATAATTGCTTACAGTGGTCCTTTGCTATGTTCCCCACTGGACGCCTGCAACAACTGTAGCTGTAGAGTCTGCAAATTTAACCCACAAAGGAAATACCATGCCTTATACACATGCACTGTATGGATAGATGCCACTAACACCAGTGAATACCTGTATCATGCTGTCAATGTAGGTGCAGGCACAACCTCAGTTCAATAGCCAGTTCTCACCACATGAGGTCAGGAATGCCACATCAGATGATAACAATCTATCCACACAACATGCCCCAGACACCCCAGGTACACTTCCACATGTCACAGAACATGCATGTGCGACATGTGCACAACCCAGACACTGTCCATGTTATGGAATATAGAACACATACATGGCAAGCATTGCACAGCACTGGCCACCCACAATAGTAACCCAGATGAGTGGATGGTAAATACAATACCCACTTATGTGGGCCAATCGAGGGACTACACCCCTGAGCCACATTGCAGACCATTGTCATGTGACCTGATGCCAAGGTATACCCTTTGCCTAGCCTTGTACAGCCTTCTGGCACAGTCAACTACTACACAACTGTGAAGCAATGAACCCATGCATGTCAGTACTGGCAAATCTGTGTGTGTGTGTGTGTGTGTGTGTGTGTGTGTGTGTGTGTGTGTGTGTGTGTGTGTGTGTGTGTGTGTGTGTGTTTGGAGATTAATGATTTGGAGGCCATTCACACTCACTACACCTCCCATTGCCATACTGCTGCATGCCTTCTGATGTCAGTCACCTTGGCATACCCTTTGCTCATATATCAGCCTGATAACCTCTGTGGTGCATGTGATACCTGCGTAATACTGTAGGAAACTAGTTAGTTAGGCATTCTAATCCTGACCCTGCCAACTGTGATAATGTGTGTGAGTCCCTGAGAGAGTGTGGTTGTGTCTTCCTTGACACCTGCTTTTGTGGACAGGCACATGTACTACACTTACCTTATCCCTCCTTTATCACTGTTGCTGATGTCACTCACCTTCAAAGATACCTTTTGACAGTTCATCAACATGTAAGCTTCGTGGCGCATCAATAACTGCAAAAAAAATGTTATAGCAATACATAGACAGGCAGGGGTTTGAAACTCAGTACTGGTAAGTGTGTGACACAAACATGCTTAGCTCTTACTCTCCTACTCCCTTCCTTTCTTACTTTGTCTCTGTATGTCTCTCTCACTCCCTCTCTGGTGGATGTGGAAAAGTACACCTGATTTGCTTAGCCAGCAGCTTGTGTTTTGTAAGTTATGCTCATGATCAGCTGATGGCCTGTGCACGAATTGCAGTCCCCCAATAGCTGATTGCATGTGGAACAGCTGTGATATCATTCCCATAGCCAATTGCATGGAAACACACTCCTTTAACTAAGAACATCATGTGGGTGTTGGCTCTTTTCATTCACTGTGAGTAGGACTTCATGCCAGTGTTTGACAAACAGCATCACAGAGGGTAGTGGAATATACCTCTTACAACATACACTGTGGAGACAGGCCAACAAACAGGAGGGGGATGTTCCAGACATGAGGACAGAATGTAAGTCTTGCTCTTCTGCATTTGAAGTAATGTTTGTTTAACAGGGTTTGTGTGGATATGGCTGGTCTACATGATTTAATATCTGTCATGACAGTGTTATGTGGTTGAGGAAACTCTCACCTGTAAGGCTATCTGCAGACTGGCCAGTGTTTCGAGTCTTACATGTGTTGTGTTACTCACACATGTCCTATCTTTAGAAATGTAGTAGCATACTCTGAAGATTGCAGTCAGAACAGCCATGTGAGTTACTGACTTCATATCCCTCAGAAGACCTTTGTCACAACAAACCCTGTTGCACCAGTAAATGTATGAGTTTATCACAGCAACATGTCAATATTGGCCTTGTGTTTGTGCATCCAGCCACAACTCTGTCAACCTTTGTACATATGTCATGCAGTAAGAGGTGCATATGTTCAGTACATCATTATTTACTGAAATCATGTCTGATAACATGCCAGTGAGATATCAGACTGCTAGACATGTTATGTATAGTAGGGCTTATATCTGAGGATAAAACCTGGACATTCTGTTGTAGTGTGTACAGTAGTAAGGTCTGTGTACTTATGGTGATTGTTGACAGAGTGTGTATTGTGAATATGTACCTTGGCCTGTGTACAGACTGAGGTAGATGTTATTGTTCTTGGTCCTGTTCTATCTGATGTTGCATGCTGCTCCAATGTATGGTACCCTATCTGCATACATGTTTGTAGAGCCAGACAGACACATGATCCATACCGCAGTCAGACATCAGAATACACTGTGTATTGGCCCAGTATATGTAGGGTTAGTGTGTGAGTGGCACATATGAGGATGGTGTTGATCACACAGTCCATATACTGTAATATTAAGTACACTTACCATATGTGACTGTGGCTGTCTTTGGACTGGTTGTGGGTATGCGCTTTCACATAGGTGTCTGTTACTCCATGCTGTTACATGCCTGTAGAACCTGCTATATTTGCAGGTACATGTGTATTCCCTCATTAGAAATGTAGGCCAGCATTGTGGCAGTCTCACTGTAGTTTGCAGAGTGCTTTGTGACATGCCTAGCAGCTCAGTGTACTTACCCAGTGTGATGTTATGTCCAGATATTTGTCAGATGTACTGTTGCTGGGCCACCATAACTTTATTTCTGAAAAATCAGTGGGATGCTGTACAGATGTATGTCATTAACTACTGGGTAGTATGTGGGCTTGTGACCTCTGCTCCTCCGGTTATTATGTGTCAGGACAGACAGGAGTGTGTGAATGCATAAACTGTGTGAGCTTATCTATACCAGTATTTTCGGGATATCCTCATTTACATGGCTGTAAGCATCCACTTTGTCAGACTTGGTCCACACGTCTAGCACTAAGGGGTTCTGTGTAAACCTCTGGACTGACCAGACTGTCCACATTTATTGGCCATATCTCTGCTGTATTCCACAGGATCATTACTGTGATTTGTGTGGTACTGCACTATGATGATCTTATGATGTCTGTCAATAACTGATGAAGTACATGTCAATATCAGATGAGATTTCCCACA
>NC_056737.1:1954074512-1954082012 GCF_019279795.1 Protopterus annectens
CACCTGCTAAGCATAGCTCAGCCCAGGTAACCAGTGATTACATTCCAGTCTGATAAAATAGCAGGGTAATGACAGCTTTAATAAGTGTATTTAATTCCATGTACATAACATGCATCTATGTGCTGTCATTACAGTAGCAAGAGGTGTGAGTCTACTATCTGGGACACCTGAGTATATATGGCTTGTACAACACTCTTTTCCATTTGAATGTGTTTCATACATGGGTAGTATCCCAGGTTATATGCAGTCACACTGGCATGTAGTGTATCATTACATTACTACTGTCGCATGTGCTTTCACAAGTAAGAGTAGATTGCAGATTGTAGTACTGGAACCATACACCCCTGCATGCAAAGATGGACTCTGAGTCCTCACTATCATGTTCTTGGTGTGTGAGTTGTGTGTCATTAAGTATTTTCTACTGGATATTGATCTGACAGGTGGATATTAGCTGTGGACTACTGTGTGTGTAGGACATGTCATTGAGGGCTTCTGTCATGTAGTAATGGCATACCTATCAGTGTCAGACATCTATCTGTCAACACAGTCATTCTACTGCATAACCAGGTGGCTAGCTGATGTCTGTCTGTCCTCTGTACAGATGTGCAGATGTCAGGAATCCATCTTGCCTGCTTACAGGCAATCTATGCTTTCGTTACACTGACATGTCTTCCTAGCTGTGTTATGAATGCCACAGCTAGGAATCCACACACTTTACCCACGACATGTCATGGATACCTCAACTACACTACAATAGTCAACAGAACATGCTTGGGTACAGGTCTCCAAGACAGACATTGACCATGTATTGCATAACATGGTCAATGTCTGTCTTGGAGACCTGTACCCACCACATGTCATGGATACCTCAACTACACTACAATAGTCAACAGAACATGCTTGGGTACAGGTCTCCAAGACAGACATTGACCATGTTATGCAATACATGTTGCATACATGTCAACTGGTGCACCTCACTGACCCTCTCCAAGAGGCAACCAGATGATTGGATGTTGCATGTAACTCTCACCCTGAGGATCACCCCTGTGGTATCTGTTGATAGATGGCCTGCTGGCAAATGGCAGATGGCGTGATACCACTGTACACACATCCACTACACTTCCCATCTCCCCATGGACAATAGCCTTGTACAGACCAATGAACACCTGCACCGATGGACCCCAGTACTGACAAATGTGTATGTGTGCATTACTGAGAATAACAGTGTCTGTGTGTTTATAGACCTGTAGTTGATAATACCCTGAAGCCCTACACACCCACTGCACCCCCATTGCCATAGTTAGATATGGCTGCTGCTGTACTGGACATTACATGTACCTTGTTACATTCCTCACCCTATGGGCTACCTGGAGCTTGGAGTACCAGCACAACACTGTTGTACAAATGGGTTGATAGGCATGGGATACCCTCTGAGTTCTGGCAAGTTTGTATATGTGTGAAAGTGTGTATATTTGAAGGATACAGCATTCTGAGGCCACATTCTCCTAATACAATATGCCTTGCCACACAATATTAGGGATAGTTATGTTGCTGACCATAGGAGAGCCATGACAACGCATCACCCTACTATCCCTGTGGTATGTGCACTAAATGCATATCCCTGTAGTAGCACTCTTGGGATAGACAAGGGCTTGTATTGCAGTCCTGGTCAGTGTGTGATGGTGGGTATGTCAGTGTATTATCATGGGTTTCAGTGCATACAATATTCAATGTGAGGTGTAGGTGCTGGGTATACTGTCTTTACACCATGGTTCCCCCAGTACCATGTTCCACTGTATGGGGACCATTGTCACCATCAACCATACAGGTAACTGGTAACACTATCCAGCCCAGTTATGCATGTGCTGTGTGCAACTTATCTATAATGGAATGGGCACACTGACAAGATAGTTAGCACTGATAAGCTCAGGTCTCTCAGATGTGTGCATGACTGTTATGTGTTTGTCAGTGTGTATATGACAGTATGTCACACTATGCATCGTTCATAAACAACCAGCACATCCACCATTACCATACTGTACAGAGCCTGGTGATGTTCTTCACTTAACATGTAACCTGGAACACAACTCATCCTAAAAGCTGTGTGGTGTGTGCAGTTAAGGCCACACATATCAGTAGCACTACATACTTAGGTAAGGGTTCTAGTCCCAGTGTTGCCAAGTAAGAGTGTGTGTGTATGTGAAGGGATCTACTTCTGTTTGCAGAATATACATGTCCCAGGAGGTCATCTGACCAAGAAGTGCCTGGCAAATGCTAACATTTCACAGGTATCATTCCATGGAACATCATTCCATCACAACTAGTAGTAGATGTGTAAATGCCTTCTTCCCCACTGAATAGGTGTACAGTGATACTGGGGTTGGTATATATAGCTGGGTGTGGATCTTGTGGGCACAGCCACCATCATTGCAGTTACTGTTGAGTGTATCCCCCACTTAGTTGGCTGTAATACTGGATAGTTCATGTTAACAGGTTAAGTAGTTGTCAGTCAATCTATTTGCGGTTCTACAGTGCCTCACACCCTCCAGAGGGTAGGGCTGTGCCACCCACACCAGCACACCTATGTTTACCAAGTTGAGGATTGCACTACATTGGGGAAGGGGACATATACACTGCCAGACTGCTTATTTCATAATGTATTGTTGTGCCTATTCTGTCTTGTTAGAATTACATAGGTAAAATGGGTTCCTTGCTCAAGTAACTACATCCATGTGTATCTATGTATTGCATCAACAGCAAAACCTCTTTGTGTGTTATACACAAACATGTGGTATGTACCACCCAGTAAACTTACCATTGTCCACTGTAGAAGGGCTGCTGACATCAGTTACCATGTACTCACCTGAATACACCCCCAGACCTATCAGCCATGTGGCACATGCAGTAACTGTTATACTGACTTGTGACATGTGTTCAGCTGTACCCAGGATATGGCACAGTTAAGGTCTAACTACAGTGCCATACCCCTTGTAGGAAACAACAGCAGGCCAACATCCTGCTGACACATGGACACCTACAACACAAACAGAATACATTATGGAGACCACAATCACTCAGTGTTAATAACAGTTATAATGCATCATGGCTGGACAGCTACACTTCCTAACATGTAAGCATTAAACTTTAGTGCTGACATGTTACACAGCATTACATTGGTACACTGTAGTACAGTCACCATGTGCATCAGATCCATATTAGCCGGTCCCTGCATCAATGTTATGGATGACAGGGATGTGGCACAGGTATCAATCATATGCACTGGGTGTGTTCTTGGTTTGGCAGAGACCTAGACTGAGTCCTACATTTGACATTGTGTGTGTGAGGGGGTATAATTATTAACTGGGCTGTTGTGATGTGGTGTGTGTAGGTATGGAGTTGCCCTAGCTGTGTTGGTGATATGTGTGTGTGTGTGTGTATGCATGCACACAGTTCTGCCATGTGGCTGCCCTATACAGGGGTTTGTTGGACAGCTGCAGACTGTACCTGGAAGGGTGTACAGTTCACCGTCTCCGGCCACGGACACAGGAACTGTGCCTGCCAGGCGTTCCACGGGCACCACCAGGTACAAGCCACAATATGGTACGCTCCCTTGATGATGACATATGTCCGCTGGATCCAGGTCTGTCTTGGGATGAGCCAGGGCCACATGCACATGGCCTGTTGTATTGGATGTGGACAGCTCCCCTCCTGCAGTGCTGGGGCTGGTACTGCTGCTACGGGAGTGGCTCTGACTTCTGGCACATCCATGTCAACTTTCAGCTGTTGGTGTTGCTGGCCTACATCAATGTGGCCATCACACTACTCCCACCATATGCTCAAACACAGACATTCCACATCTCCCACAACTGTCTATCCATGACCTCTGCAAAATAACGGTGGGCACCTGCAATGTCAATAACAGCTAAGCAAATAGCCCTCAGCATCCTCAGACCCTGTCTGGTATACTATTCCAGACATGCCTGCAACTCCATGACGGCCTGAAACATGCGTCTGGTGGCACCAGATGTGGCACCTCTGCCAGGGGCATTATGACCAGCAGACCTCCTATGAGTACCCCTGTACATCTGCCTGTGTGGTACCCTCCCAGACGTTAGGCTATGGCTGCTATGTCCAGACCACATGCCATAGATACCACACTGTCCTGTCCCATGCCACCTTCCACCAACTGTCCCTCAGCTATGGCCACTGGTGATAGAGTATGTATAGGCAATGTAACTGTGTGCAAGGATGGGGTGGATAACAGTGGGATGTCAAATGATGGTGCAGCTTCAGCCCCTGACAACTCTGCCTATGCCTCAACACACCTATCATCATCATCATTATCAGTGTCTGTATGGACACCAGCATCAGTTTGCCTGCAGGAGGGACCCTGACCCACCTCGCCACCTGTGAGGGGAAAACAAGAAATGCACTTTAAGACCTGTACATCATTGCTTAACAGTGCACACACACACACACACACACACACACACACACACACTTACAGGTGAGGTTGCACAAAGATATCTCACACAGACCTGTCATTACCCATCTGTCAACATGCATGACATATGGCACTCAACAGCATGCAGTGCAGCTATATTCAATCAATGTTACAAACATTATACATCTCTGTGATGCATGGATTGTGTAAGTAGTTGATGTCCCTCCCCCTGGAACATACTGTACCCTTGTACACAGTATTGCTGTGCACCTGTTCAGCACCCTGACATGTACTGTGCACCATACCTCACAGGTGTACACACCATTGCTGAATGCGTATATGTGTGTCAGTTATGTTTGCTCTGCTGCTCACAGCCCCTATGTGTTTGTCCAACACATACCTGGGATGATATGTGGACAGATGTCATTTGTGAATGCCTGATGTCTGATTTACAGATCTCATCATCAGCGGTGCATGTATGGTCAATAAAATACAATTACACTGACAACCTTCAAACCTTACTGTGGCTATGGGGAGTGTACACACCCTTACTGACATGGCATCCTCTTCCCTGATATGCCATGTGGTCACATTACTGCATATGTTAACATTACATAAACTTGATATGAGACATATGACCTGTGCAATCAAATGCAGTATCAAACAAATGTATTAGTTGTGCAGATGCTGATTGAGATGCATACTATTTGTGGGTGGATATGTGGGCACACACTTGTCATGATTTTTTTTGCATTAACTGTTAATACTACAGCATTCACTATTCCTGGAAGGGGTATACTAGCATGGGCCATCTGCATTTGCCAGTATTTGGTCACTCTGCCATACAAATGTCCCCCAACTCTGCATGATTGCAGTCAACTCATGTGCACAGACCTTGGAGGTCACACAGTGCCGTCACTATTGCTGTGGAGTCAGGGTTATGTCTGCCACAATTCATGACCTTGACTGTGTGCAGATATAGCCATTCTTAGTGAGTTTTGGATCTCTGCTCCAGTTAACTCTAGTGTTTCAGGATGACACCCCCTCCCCATCCTCATCCTTTTTGCAGATGCTTGACAACTATGGCCTACACATGTGTGTCATTTTGCAGTGTCCCACATTCTGAACACCATGTGTACCGGCCTAGTCCCTGTTAATGAATGGCAAACATACAGGTGTACACTGGCACCAGCAAGGTACAGATGGGGATGGTGGGCCTGAGGTGGGGTGAGGTGTTGGTTGTGCAGCACATGTACCTTAATTGATACTGTCTGTAGGTTTCCAATTTGGACTTGGTACACCAGTACACATTGCAGCACATGCCTTTGAGGGACTTTTGATGTTATGCATAAGCTACCTATAGAGAGCCCTGGCTGATGTTTCCTGTGGAACAACTCTCCAATCTGATTACCCTAACCCGTGGGCCACATGTATGCAGAGTCCAGGCGATTGCCGACACAGGTACTGCACAGCCAGTACTTGCTAGACATTCCTGCAACTCCCTCAGTGTTCAGGCATGTTACTAGGCACTCTGCATGACCAGTTTGCAATGTGTGTCATCATCTGTCTAGGATGGTCATCTGTTTATTTTCTACATTAATCCTGTCCCATACATCCTCGCCACATACATGACTGTCTGCATTGTTTGCCATGGTATATGCAATGGTGAAGTAAGGCTACATGTCCAACTCCTGCATGCTACCTATTGGGTATGGGATCCATTCCATGGCTTGTAAGATGTGTGCAAGCCAAGGCTGCTTCTGTTGCAGATAAGTAGGCATATTTGATGGGAAAACATCTTGGACAGCAGACCATTTCTTGGTGTGACATTGAGGACCTGCACTTGCTGGAAGGTCCATACTCATGATGAGGGATCTATATTATAACATCGAAGTCTTACAACTTTGAATGTTATAATATTGACCCCATTCGATCGAAACACCAGAAAACCGAACAGTCAGATTAGTGAATTTTTTTCGCTGGGAAAAAATTTGCTGTTCCGACAAACATACACACAACACAAGCACACCAAAATAAATAATCCACACACACACTTCACAAAACCCTACACTAAACCATACATACACCACTAGCTATCCACTTACCTTAACCCAACCCTAACCCTAAGGTCCGTTACTATCCCACACTCACCTTACCCGCTCCCTAACCCTAACTCACCTACCCCACCTAACCTTCACGTCCACACAATCGCACACTTACCTGACCCGCGCCCTAACCCTAACTCACCTAACCCCGTGCCCAATCGCACACTTACCTGAATCCGACCCGTAACTTTCCACCACAGCACTGAAAATAGTGAAGCAACAGTAACGGACAACTGAATTCTTTCCCTAGGAAAGAATTCAGTTTTCTGTGGCTTCGCTATTGTTAGCATTCACTGAATAGGGTTCGATATTAGAACATTCGAAGTTTTGAAACTTCGATGTTCTAATATAGACCCATGAAGAGTGCATGCTGTCAATACCTCAAAAGCTGCTTCCACAATATGGTATTTGGAGTGTATGCACACATATGCTTCCAGTGTTTGTTAAGGTATGTATTCCCCATATTTGCTGTCTTAACATAGGATTCCATATTTTACATTCATTGCTCATGTTAGGACCACATTATAGGTTGTAAGGGTTGTAGAATGCGGTATTGTGATATACCGTTGTGTAGATCTGTAACAGTTGCCATTATAATAGCAGTATCTACACTGTTGTAGCACTGTATAAGGGTGATGTTTCAGACATGTCCCAACTGTAGGCCATTTGCCCACCATTATGTTCATCATTGTGCACACATCTTGCAATCACAGGTTGTTAGCTATATTGCAGGAATCTTACATACCCTTCAGATACACCACCATGATGACCACTGTGATGCAGTGCAGTTAACAGCAACAATAAGTGAATATGTACAGCATGCATTATGGGTAGGTGTGTTAAATGTGTGCATGGAAAATACCATGGCTAAAACATGGCCGGTGTATTGGCAAACCTGAACAAACACTATACTCACCAGCTACAAGCTGGCTGCCCCAGAGATATACCCGA
>NC_056737.1:1954087012-1954162012 GCF_019279795.1 Protopterus annectens
GTACCAGTCCAGGATTTCAAATCTTGATTTTCAGGCACAGTTTTCATATCTGACAGACCTGTGGAGGGAATGTTTGTTAACACTACCTGAATGTTGCCACACATATTACCAGATTCCACATTATTATTATGCACATACATCTCACTCAGTTACTGCACACACTCTGGTCATAGCTTCACAACATGGGGATAGAGATGGGCCATACTTTGCATATTACTCTCATAACATTTTGCTGAGTTGCTAGAGTGACAGGTTTGTTTTTATAGATATTTTTCTGATGGTTATGATGTCTGACAATCAATTGTATGGCATTATTTGCTGCCTAAACTTCTGGGATCATCCCACTGATTTGCCAGGGGGACATGGTGACAGGCAGAAAATTTAAGCCAATTATCTGAACTTTCTGAAAATATCTGTACAGTTTAGGGGTATGCTTATGCATACAGCTTACTATCACTCCCAGGATTCGAACCATGGCTGTGTGTGCTAAAAGTACAACAGTTTACATCACAGTAGAGTGTGCTGTTTGTATTTTGCTGTGTATCTTTTCACTGCTTTCTGTTTAAGTCTCCCTCAGTTGTACAATATGACCTTGTGATTACAACAGTCATATACAGACATTCCTACACATTTTATTTATGTAGCACAGTGTGGGTAACAGTGCTTAATACAACAGTACTAGTAAGAGAATGCAACACTACATTACCATATGATACCAGAGTCAACACAAGCAGTCCAGGAGTTAGACCTTTATTGCCAGGCTGTTACCCTTTTATTTACATACAACCTACATGAGACTCTTCCTGCCATAGTGTCTGGTTTATTCAATACATCCCATACAAAATACAGGTTTTATACTGGCAATTAACTTTCTCCTACTTTTAGACTGATTTCTTATGATGGTACATGCAAGATTATTACTAACCTGCCTCATGATGCAGCCTTTGCAGCCTAGATGCATGGGCTTCCTGATTCCCAACCCACTCTGTTTCAGCTGTCATAGACATAGAGGAATATTTAGCCATACCTATCCATAATATACACAAGTTAGACAATTATTAAACAGTTGGTAGAATGAGTGCTTACACACTGCTGGGGCATCACCCTGCCTAGCTTCTTGGATCCACTGATCCAAGAGGTCCCTCTTCCTCCGTTTCATGTCAGCATAGTGATGCCTGACTTGCTCACCAGTTCAAGGGATGCCAGTGGCACTGTTGAGGTCACGGGCTAGACGGTCCCAGGCTTCCACTTTATATTGGAACCCTGGTAATGGCCCTGCAGCAGTCTCTCTTCATGTCTTCATGGTCTTTTACCAGGGGTCCTGCCATGACCTTAGATTTCTAGATGCCCCAGCACTGCACTCGGAAGCGTGATCCTTCCACAACACCTGTCATTGTATCTACAGGAGGAAACTGCAACCAGTTATGAGATGTATTCCCGCCTGTGGGGTTTAAATAGGGCCAATTTCCAGCACTTTGCTGTGATTGGACGGTTTTAAAAATGCTAAGCTATGGGCAAACCTGCTTACCTAACCTTGACATTGCTTAAAAGGACATACCAATGGGCAGATCTATTTAGCTGGGCTATGCATTGCTTACACCTGGTAAGCAGAGGTGTGCAATGCTTAGCATTGTTTTGCACACTATTTGCTGTTTGGCATTGATTTATCATTCATTACATGTTATAAATTTGTTTAGTATCCATGATTCATGTGGAAGTATACTCTATGGGGCACTTGTGTTTATCGGGGAATTTCACCACTTTATTACAATGACACCTCACATCTGGACTTAATGCAGGACTCCAGTTCACAAATATATGTTATTTAGTAGGTTATACAACAAAAAAAAAATGTTTATAAATTCCTTTCACGTGTAAAATGTGATTTTGCTATAGTGAGGATCTGTTTGAGTATACCTCAATTTTATGTACAGCTGATATGGCATAGTGGGAAATCAATATGGCTATGGTGTGTAGGGTCCTGGGTTTGCGAATTACAAAGGCTGATTATTTTGTTACTGGGCTGAGCAAGGGCTGTTAGATACAGACTGACTAAGGCACGTTTAAGCAGTTGTAAGCAGGTTGCGAGACAGTAAGCAATGCTAACTACCAGGTAAATATGCTTACAGAGAGTTAGCCTCAAAATTGCTTATTCTGTGTAGGCATTGCTTACCCCCATGCAAACAGCCTTAAATCCGCTTAGTACTGCTTAAAAGTGCCTACTCCTGCTTAACCACATGCTAATTTCTTTAAAAGACAAGAAAAAAGGGTGATAGGAAAGAGGTGTGCGCTTAGTGTTGCTTATTTTTAATTTTACACACTACTTGCTGTTTGGCATTGATTTATCATTCATTACATATAAATTTGTTTAGTATCCCTGATTCATGTGGAAGTATACTGTATGGGGCACTTGTGTTCATTGGGGAGATTTCACAACTTTATTAGAATGACACCTCTCATCTGGACTTAATGCAGTACTCCAGTTCACAAATATATGTTATTTAGTAGGTTATACTCAAAATAATTGTTTAGGAATTGCTTTTACATGTAAAATGGAAATTTGCCACAGTGAGGCTCAAACTGGGAATGTCTGCTCACAGAGCATACACTCTAACCACTACACTATAGCAGTACTGCTTCTTTTGAATGAATCTTGCTATTTAACATCTTATGCTGTTTAAGTTGGACTATGAGTAGCTTAGCAACAGTTGCACCCATGCAGCTATGGTTAAACTGTATCGCTTTTATAAAAAAAAATCTTGTAGTGTTCTTTTATCTATACTCTTCACAAATATCCCTGCTACTGCTACACCTGTTATTTTGTTAGCTTTCTCCTTCATGGTGGGCATACCTCTCAACCTCTTGGAGTGCAAATTCTGGACAAACCCTAACACGATGGGGGAACAAATGAAGGGACAGATTTAAAATATTGCTGTGGATTTCTGCATGCATCTGTACACTTTACAGCTATTCTAATGTGTTTGGGGTGCTATGAGCATTCTCGCTCATTTTAATTGCTGAACTGCAATTCTTGAGTGCAAGGGCATGTATATTGTGAGATCTCTGCTCTCAGACACACCCCCTGCACTCATCCACGGTTCCATGTTAGTTTAGGAGCACAGGCAGCACGCCTTCGTAAATATGCATGGCGTGCTGCCGTGCTGCACTTAAACAGTCATTTCCATGCAGAAATAACGTATTCCTGCATGGAAGATTAGTGAATCCTGGGGATTGTGCTTTTTCTATCAAATTATAAAGCACAAAAAGTACTTAATATCTTGCAAAATGTCTTCAGTTGCAGAATTGTTATACCTCAAAGTAAATGGAAAGTACTTCAGGATATAATTTACACATTTTAACTTAACGCATTTTTATATTTTGATATTTATAATGATGAAGCAGTTTTGCTGGACAAACTTCCATGAATGTAAAGCTTTTACAAACAACACTTTTCTGAAGGTAGAAGGTACTGCATATTAAAGTTCTTTACCAGTACTTTATGTTTAGTTGGTTTTGTATTAAAAACTGTGATGTGATTATTGTGAAACCTAAAACAGCTCACAAATGCATATTTTTTCATTTCAAAGTATGAAATGAAATGATGAATTCATAAGCTTTGTTAACAAAGTCATAACTTCAGCATGTTCTCCTAATGCTTTGAATAAGCTCTGGAGGGCAGTTTGGTTTATGCATAGATTTACTTATCTACCAATGAGGTAGAAAGGCTAGCCAAAAGTACCTTTGGAGCTGTGACCTAGGGACAGAACAAAGAAAACATTTTAAAGTTGTAAATGTACACAGCATGAGAGTACTGAGTGAGTTTTGCAAATAGATTGAGCATAACAATTACATTTGAAGTAGCATGTGTAACAATGAAGCATTATTAACATGAACATGCATGATGCAGTGTCTCACTGAGGTGTAATGGAAATGCATTTTAATATGATGTAAGGGACTTCATCTGAGCTCATAATTCATCCTTTCATAACATTAGTAGTATGCATAAGAGTACAGAGAACTATTCAATATGACAATGCCTGCTTTATTTAAGCAACGCCTTTCAGCTACTCCCGTTAGGGGGCACCACAGCAGATCATAGGTCCACGGATTGATTGGCAGTGGCGTTTTTATGGTGTTGAGTTGGCAGCCCAGTGCCCGACCTTCACAGAAGGAACACCCACACACACACACACACACACACCTACCTGCATATCTTTAAAACTCACTTGATTGCAAGGAGGACATGCAGACTCCACACATTAGGTGCTCCAGCCAAGAATCAAACCGGATAATTTCTTGCTGTAAGGCAACAGTACTAACCACTGCATCACCACAACCTGCCTTATTCAGTTATCTAAATTAAGAAAAAAGGCAGTAGAGAAAGTAACTGGCCAGATGAATCACACACAAAAAACGTTGATGGCTTATTTATACATGTTTGACATACAAAGGATATAGCAGAGAACTCAGTGGACTAAAGATATGGGTTGAGAGAATACTAGTCCCCAGGGATAACTCTAAATACATGGGTTGGGGGAATATTAGCCTCTTATGGTAACTCTAAAGATAGAGGTGAGGGGAGCACTAGCCACGAGGAATAACTCTAATGGTTCTAGTAAAACACTTGCCACCAGGGATAACCTTTATCATTGTGTCTTAATAGCTATTACGCATAAGAAGAGTCGATGGGGGAAGGTCTTTTAGACACCAAAGAAAACTTTAACATCTTGTGCCTTAATGGCATTTACACTTAATGGGATGAAAGGAAACTGTTAGACACCAGGAAGAAGTCTGAAGACTTTGGCCAGGGAGAATTGCTAGACACCAGGAATACTATAAATAGCATGACTTAAAGGCACTTAAAGGGATTCCAGTCCTGTACCCTCTCACCAAGGATATCAGTCCTCTGTGCCACTGCTAGACACCAGAGATGTGACCTAAAATAAAATAAGACTTCAAAAAAAAATATATGAAAAGTACAAAAGGGAAAAAGCTTCAGCCTCTGCACCCTTGTCACAGGAAACCTCAACATTATCCTGCTGCACTGAGAAGTTAGTGTTGCAGATATTTTTTAACGTATAATGAGAATCTCGGGCATTGCTCAATACCTGCAACAGTTTGTGACTTATGAAGGAGGAGGACATGGAACCTTAGGCTTACCTCTGAACCTTATAGCACAAGAAATCAGAACAATGCCAGAATTACTGGTCAGACAAAATCAGGGACGGATTCTAGTTCCACTGTTAACTACTGCAGGACAGAGACATGCAAATTAGCTAATGATGAGATCTGTCCTCATTGCAGCATTGTGTTTCTGAAATGCAAAATACTGCACAGCAGAAACAGGGCTTTTTTACCACAGCTACTAAAACAAGCAGTGGAACTCTTTTTGAACCCCTGAGATGGAGAATGTGTTTGTGCATTTCTTACTAAAGGAAGACTCTTAGGCTCTTTGTTTACAAACTTTTCTGCCAATGCTTATACCATGAAGGATTGTTTTTGCAGAGGCCCTCTTATAGGTTCATAGGTTCATAGGTTCATACTAGGCTATCTGCCCTAGGGCATTTATAAGCCTAGCCAGAATGTGTTTGGCTTTCGCCACCCATTTTAAATTTATTTTGCTATGCCCTTTTTCGAGGTTAGTATACTGTGCCTCTATCTAACAGTGACACAGAAGTGATACCCGGGGTAAACCTACGATCTCCCATCCACTCATCAAGATTCCTCTTGAAGAGAGTCAATGAGGGACTCTGCCTAACCTGGACTGGGATTTTATTCCAGAGTGAAGGGAGCCTCTGGGTTATGAATCTGTCCCTCCAGCATGTCCTATTTATTTCAGTGCTGAGGTTCAAGTCTCTCGAGCGCGTAGCTCGATGGGATTTGGATTTTCTGAGGTGCAGCATGTCCATTAATTCTGGGTTGGACATGGCTTTATACGTCAGGCACAGATCGCCTCTGAACAGGCAGTATGCCACTGAGTAGAGCTGGAGTTTCTTTAACCGGGCAGCATATGGCATCTGTTTGAGCCCTTTGATCCTCTTGGTGAGGTACTTTTGGGGTCTTTCCAGTTGCTGCAGGTGTCTGGTAAAGTACATCCCAAAAGGGGCATTGTACTCAATTATGGGCCTAATGAGGGATGAGTAAAGAGGCACAATGACCTCCCCTGATATAGATGTGAATCCCTTCATGATTAGGTGGGCTAAATAAAATGTTTTTCTAACCACTTTGGCCACGTGGTTGTCAAATGAGAGATTGCTATCAACTTGGGTCCCCAGGTCCCTAATTACTTCTTCTGTACTTAATGGATTTCCACCTATGTGGTAATTTGTGGGCACTTTGTTTTTGCCAAAGGGGATGACTATACACTTTTTGGCATTTAGCTTGAGGCCATGGCTCTGGCACCAGTTGTCTATTGTCAATTCTAACCATGTGGGTTCTGTCCTTGAGCCAGTTTGCAATCCATCTAGTGACATAGGGGTTTATATTTAAGCTGGTGAGCTTATCTATAATGCCCGAGTGGGGTATTGTATCGAAGGCTTTTGCGAGGTCCAGGTAGGCTGTGTGGACCACCTTCCCCTCGTCAATGGCCTTGGTGACTGTTTCAAAGAACAAAAACAGGTTTAAGAGGCAGGATCTGCCCTTAACAAAGCCGAACTGGGTAGGATCCAGTGTTTGTAGGTCCCCAATATCTTTATTTATGAGGTCCATGATGATCCTTTCCATAGCTTTGCAGACCAAGCTAGTCAGGCTTATGGGGCGATAGTTTCCAGGATCCGTTGAGGCACCACCTTTATGGAGAGGGACCACTGTTGCTGTACGCCACTCTTTGGGCACATATCCTGTAGTAAAGCTGAGATTGAACAGTAGTTTTATGTTTGGATTTAGCTCTTCTTTGAGTTCATGTAGGACGCAGCCCGGGACACCATCTGGTCCCATTGATGCTGTGTTTTTGCTTTGGAGAGGGCGGCTCTTACCTGAGCATCTGAGATGTCAGGGGGGGGCAGCACTCTGCTGGGATAGATATTTGCCCTTTTGGTGGGGAGGGGTTTGCGCTGAACCTGTCAGCTAGGATGTTGGCAATGTCTGTGGGTTCGGTGTATTTTTTGTCATTTTGGACTAATTCTGAGCATATCTGGGAATTACCATCCAGGTTCCTAACATAACTAAAGAAAGCCTTGTGATTATCCTTAGTGTCCTGTGCAATTTTTCTCTCGAAGCTGGCCTTAGACAATTTTATGTGTGCCCGTAGTTTTTTGCTAATACTGATCAGTGATGCCTTCCCTTTTTAGGATTTTGCTTTATCATTTAGTAGCTTCCTCCTTCTATTGTATAGTTTGTTTATGGCTGGGGTCCACCAGACAGGACGTCTGCCTTTGGAGGATTAGGTCTTGGTTTTATTTGGGATCGCATGATCCATGCATTCCTGAAGGTGTTCATAGAATGCGCTTATAAAGGATTCTGCGGTCTGGGCCGTATTTTCCACAGGCCCGGGGGCTTTGAAGGATTCCACCTCAGTTTTGAGGAGTGTAAAATTTGCTTTAGAGAAGTTTTTCACTGTGGTTTTCTGGGCAGGGGGTGGGGTTGGGATGTGAATATCCAGTGAGATTAGTTTATGGTCTGATCTTACCAGTGAGGGATACACTTCTGGTCTGGAGCATAGAGTCCCCATGTTGGTGATGATCAGGTCCAGTATGTTTTCCCCTCTTGTGGGAGTGGTAACAAGTTGTTCCATAGCATTTGAGTTTATAAATTCTAGGAAACTTTGGGCTAGGGTGTTGGAGCTAGAGTAATGCTCCCAGTCTATGTTTGGGTAGTTGAAGTCGCCCAATATAATGGTGTTTGGAGAGACCTTCATATTTTCCAGTGTTCTCAGGAAGGCCGAGTGGGGTTCCTGGGTTTGGGAGGGTGGTCTGTAGCAGGCTATAAACTGGAAGGCAGTTTTACCCACTGTTAGTTGCACATGGATAGTCTCTGATGCTTCGTGCTTTGCCACCAACCTGGAGGTGTGGGTATCTTTGATGAATATCGATACTCCCCCTCCTTTTGTGGTTCGGTCCAAGTTTTGGGGCCGAAAAGCATGGTATGAGGTATAAGTTGGTAGTGCTGGGGTGCTCTCGGGAGCCCTGAACCAGGTTTCTGTTACTGCACAGATATCGATGTTCTCCATGCTAAGGATAGTTTCGAGTGCGTGCATCTTGAGGTTTAGACTTCTGGCGTTGAGTAGCATTACTCTTAGTTTCTTATCCCTTGTGATACCTATGGAGGTGGGTTTGTCTTTTGAGCCTTGCCTAAAAAGGCACTATGGGGGTAGCAAGAGCCTTTGCCAATATCCGAAAGCCCAGGGGTGACAGGTGCAAGCCGTCCCTAGCGAAGCATCGTGGCTTGTCGAGCATATCATCCCAAGCTGACAGGCATTGGATCCCCTTTGAATGACACCAGTACTTAAGCCAGTTGTTGAAATTGATCATCTTGTCTTCATATTGTGGCATCATTCTTGGTGAGGGTAAGATGCTACTCAAGGTCAGGGTCATACCGGCCTGGGCTACATGCTCAGAGAGCTCCTTTATGTCTCTTTTCATGTAGTCCAGGGAGGTACGTCTCAGGTCATTCACACCAGCATGGACAATGACTGAGTCATATTTGTACTTGCCTTGGAGTGACCTGAGTGCTTGTGTTATATGTGGCGGATCCTAGCACCCGACAGGCTGCTCACCGTGACCCTCTCCTTGTTCAGCCTGGTGAGTGGGACGTCAGTGTGCCTGACGATAGAGTCACCTATTACAAGTGTATCAGGTGTGTTGTTTAGTCTTAAGATCTGTGACTGTTTGGCACACTGGCTTTGTGAGATATGTGTTGCACGTGTTTTGTTTTGGGGTAGCGGCTGCATGGGTGTCTGCTTTGGAGGTCTCTGCTGCTTCGGCAGATCTTTATTTAGAGCCTCCGAGTATGTTTTTGTGTGATTATGTGTTTGGTTTGCTGTCGTGGTAGGTCTATGTGAGACTGGAATTGTAGTGAGTGTGGTTTCCTTCTCCTCCTGACTGGTTATGCCAGTACTGAGTTGAGAGAGCTTAGCCTCCAGTTTGGCTATATGGTTGCATCTCTCACATGTGTTGGAATTTGTTGAGAGGAGGAGAGGGTTGTCTGTGTACATGAGGCAGTTGTAACATTGCCTCAAGATTCCCAGATTCACCAGCTGGACCGGAGAGGAGATTGACAACTGACCTTTGGACATGCTAGAATAATATTGGGAATTCCTTAATAATTGAAAACCAGGGCCAGTGGGGAGTGAGGGTGTAGTGCTTTTAATTTTTAGTGCTGACTTATATAATTGCTTTAGTGAGCAAGTGCCAGGTAACTTAAGTGCAATGTATTACAGGTAACTTAAATGCAAAAATGACAAACAGTAACTTTCTTTCAAGTGAAACAAGGAAATAAGTACAGTAAGCAATGCAGATATCACTAGTGATCCACAGAAGCGCTGAGAAGCTGCGTATTAGGTGGAATTAGCTTTCCAGGGAAATAACAAGCAAACAAACAACAAGCATATAAACAAAGCTAGATTCAGCAGGTCTGGATCTAGTCTATGCTACAACAAACAAGGCGTACCAATTTCAGTAAGATACAGTTCAAATATTCAGGCACTATAAACCTTTAACCAGAAATTCCCAGCTCAGAAGGGCAGAGTCCAGCCTCTTC
Organism: Protopterus annectens; assembly: GCF_019279795.1. Taxonomy (NCBI): domain Eukaryota; kingdom Metazoa; phylum Chordata; order Ceratodontiformes; family Protopteridae; genus Protopterus; species Protopterus annectens. The sequence goes on from NC_056737.1 coordinate 1,954,096,709, forward strand.
TCCCACAAGAGTGCAGACCACAAACCTTCTTAATGTAAAATAACTGGCCTGAAGCCCAAGTGCTTAAACCAGAACTAATACACTTTAAGAATAACAGACACTGGGCTCTCAATCAGCAGTTCCCAACTTAGAAGGATGAAAGTTACCTGTCCTGCCACCACAGTGCATGCCACAAACCTTCCTAATGTAAAACAACTGGTCTGAAGCCCAAGTGCTTAATCCAAAAGACTTAGAATGACAGCTAAACTTTAATCAAGTTACTACCAAGCAGTAATAAATACAATTGAATACTTTAGAGAATGCCTGGATTAGTGCTCAAGTTACACAAACAAAGCTAGATCCAGCAGGCCCGAATCCAGTCTATGCCACAGCAAACAAGGCGCACCAACTTCAGTAAGAAGCAGTTCAGATATGCATGCACTATAAGCCTTCAATCAGAAATTCCCAGCTCAGAAGGGCATCAACTAACTTATATGGAGCTGCATTGGTAAAACAAATTATATAATCACTTCAGGGAATATTCAGATCCAGAGTTTCCACAAATTCTATAGCAGCCTAGTTCTACTTTCTCTCTTTGTTAATAATCTAACCAATGACCTGCAGACGTCCTTTATACTCCATAGACCTCTATGTGTTACAGTTAGCTTTGTAATACAATCCTGATATCAATGTTTATTGCTAGACCCAAAAAACCTGAGAGAAAAGACTTCATAATATATTTAGTAACCAAAACAGTCAAACTCAAACATGTTTTTACACTTGAATGCACATTTGCAATAGTAAAAATATTCTGACAAGAATAGAACATGTTCTTAAAGCAAATGCATTATATTTAAATAAAAAAAAAGTGCCTTACAACAAATAAGTAAATACTGAAGTGCTACCACCATCCTGGTTAAAGCTAAGCAGCATCATTGTCACTATCAAAACAGAGCAAATGTCCTGTGGTCATAGAAAGAACACCTTTACTATTAGGACCATCATCCACAACCTTACTATTGGGGTTTCTCACCTGTAATCTCATACTGCAATTACTTTCCCTTATTAGCTGTGAAGCTGAAATATAATACTTGCCATTACCATGAACATCCCAAAAACTCAGGCTCTTATGCCCCATTAAAAGGAACCTTTTTCAATTCTGCAAACAGTTCATAAATATTATCTATAGCTGCCTAGAACTCACATCATGCACACATCCATAAGTGCTTACAGCAACCCCATTATAGATATCAGCCCTTAAAACACTCAGTGCATAACTCCTTTTGCAAATATTTTGATTCTGATTAAAACCTACAAATAATCCTAACACACCTACCTTTATAAATTGTACTAATCTGAATCCGCCGATTGCTGCATGTTAATTTTTTTATCTAAACCTACATGCTCATTATCTCTGAGAGTAACACACCATGCGTGTGTATCATATTCTCCAGCTTTTCAGCAGTGTTACTCAATGGTAATATACACATAATCTTCTGTACTGAATATATCTATATAGGTAATAATGTATGCCATTTGTTTGACCTTTTGCCATTGGCCCAGATTATGGATTCTTTGAAGAATGAGATGCCTGGACAATTCATTTAACTACTCAAGATATAAGTGTTTGATTATTAACCAGAGCAGGTCAGCAATCCACATGGAACTTTTCCAGACTCAGACCAGGAACACTATCTGTTTAACTGACCAAAAGCCCATGTTTACGCTTGTTTCCCGCCTTTCCGGTAGCTAGTCTAGTTCAGATACAGATTTGCTGTATCCAGGATTGCTTTGAAAGCTTCTGAGACTCCCCAGTCCTTTCTATGTTGAAGGGAAGCCTTCTAGCTTATCAGTGGGAGTGGTAAGCACTAGACAGCCTATCTGCCACAAGAGGAGTGGTTTCTGGCCTAGGAATTGTAGTTTATTGGTTATTTGGACAGTTTTTCCATCCCTTTCAACTTTCTGGTTTAAAAGCCTGCATTTGCACTTGTTTCCTGCCTTTCCTGTAACTAGTCTAGTCCAGATACAGACTTGTTGTATCCAGGACTGCTTGTAAGCTCCTGAGTCACCCAAGCCTTTCTGTGTTGGAGGGAAGCCTTCTAGCTTATCAGTGGGAGTGGTAAGTACTAGGTAGCCTATCTACCTCAAGAGGAGTGGTTTCTGGCTCAGAAACTGTAGTTTATTGGCCGTTTGGTCAGTTTTTTTCCATCTCTTTCAACTTTCTGGTTTAAAAGCCCACATTTGCCCTTATTTTCCACCTTTCTGTAACTAGTCAAGTCCAGATACAGGTTTGCTGTATCCAAGACTGTCTGTAAACTTCTGAGCCCCCAAGCCTTTCTGTGTCAGAGGGAAGTCTTCTAGCTTATCAATCGGAGTGGTAGGCACTAGGTAGCGTATCTAACCTACAGATTTGCTGTATCCAGGACTGTAAGCTTCTGAATGGTATCAGAAAGTCTGCTCTTCAATTTTTCCCTTAGATCTGCTAGTTTTCTCCTCTCCTGCACTTTTACTAGCTTATTAGTCTAGCACTTTACCAGACTTCTTGTAGCAATTATTGTAGCACACAAAGTCCTACCAGCACTAAACTTTCTATAAGGAAACAGCTCCAGTACTTATTAGTAATGCCCACCCCTCCAGGCATCTCTAAAGGTCAGCTCACTGTGCTTTTTCCTATTAACCTGGTGAACTTGGGCATCCAGACACAATGTAACAACTGCCTCATGTACACTGACAACCCTCTCATCTTACCTCCCAACACTCAGACTTGCAAGAGATGCACTATATATATCCAAACTGGAAGCCACACACTCTCCAGCCAAGACCGGAACAGCTGGTCAGGAGGAGATGGTCAACACTTGCACAACACCACATAGAACACATAGCCCTACAGAACACACACCACCACTGCTTTCACATAAAAATACAAACCACACACCCACCTTCATGGAGGCTCTCAATAAAAATCTACCCAAACAGCAGAAACCTCCAAGGCAGAAATGCACTCAATCACCACAACACAACACTAATCATGACACACATAACTCTCCTAAACAGTGTGCCACTAAACCAAAGCCCCTAAGGCAAAACAGCACACCCAACACACAAGTCAAAGGTGACTCAATAGTGAGGCACACTGATGATCCCACTCACTAGGTTGAATAAAGAGAAAGTAACAGCAACCTGTCAGGTGCCAGGATCCATTGCATAATGCATGCACTCATGTCCCTCAACAACAGGTACAAATATGGCTCTGTCATTGTACATGTGGGTGTGAATGACTTGAAGCATACCTCCCTGGACTACATGAAAAGAGACATAGAGGAGCTCTCGGATTATGTAGCCCAGGCAGGCAGCCTCCTACCATCACCCAGAATGATACAACAGTGCAAGCAGATAATGATTGATTTTTAACAATTGGCTAAGTTTCTGGTGTCATTCTAAGGGGATTCAGTATTGGTCTGCCTGGGATGACATGACTGATAGACCTCGATGCTTTGCCAGAGATGGCCTCCATCTGTCACCCCTGGGCTTCCGGATACTGGCCAAGGCTCTTGCCACCCCTATAGTGCCTTTTTTAGGCGGAGTTCCAAAGACCAAATTACCACCATAACAGCTACAAACAAATGCATTCTGAGGATCATGCTGCTCAATGCAAGAAGTCTAAATCTCAAAATGCACTTGCTCAAAGCACTCCTTAAAATGGAGAACATTGACATTTGTGCTGTAACAGAGATCTGGTTCAAAGCCGAAGAAAGCACCCCTACACTTTCAGGCTATAATTCATTCCACACTTTTTGGCCCCAGAACTTGGACCAAAGCTCCAAAGGCGGTAGTGTTTCCATATTCATAAAGGTTGCGCAAACCTCCAGACTGGTAGCCCAACATAATGCATCAGAGATACTTCAGGTGCAGCTAACATTGGACGAGACAGTGATTCAGATCATAGCCTGCTATAGGTCCCCAACCATGTCCCAAGACTCGCACTCCATGTTCCTAAGCACCATGGAGAATATTAGGGTCCAAACTAACACTCTCATATTGGGTGACTTCAACCACCCCTTCATAAACTGGGAAAACTATTCATGTACCAATACACTTGCCCAGTGTTTCCTAGAATTCTTTAATTCCAAAGCCCTGGGCCAGCTTGTTCTTACTCCCACTAGAGGTAACAACATCCTCGACCTGGCCATTACTAACATGGGCTACCATTGCTCTACACCAATAGTCAACTCCTCCCTGGTTAGATCTGACCACAAACAAATCACCTTGGAAATCTTCATCCCCCCCCTCACCACAAAGGTAACTACCATGAAAAACTTCTCCAAAGCTAACTTTGGCTGACTTCACGGCACACATGCAAATGAAGAATAGTTGCATGTCCACCGAATCATACACCAATGCACTGTATGAACATGTGCACAAATGCATGGATCTCGCCATACCAAACAGAACCACGACGCTGTCCTCCAAAAAAGGGAAGCCAATCTGGTGGTCTCTTGCCATAAACAAATTCTACAACAGAAAGAGGAAACTGATGCAGAATAAGGTGAAGTCCCAAGACTGGAAAAGCTCCCTTATCAGCCTCAACAAAAAGTTGAGATCCCTCATCAAATCCTATAAAGCTAGCTATGAAAACAGAATTGCAACAGATAGTAAAGACAAGCACAAGGCCTTCTATAGTTATGTAAAGTATCTCCACGGCAATACCCAGATTTGCTCTGAGCTACTGCGCAATGGTGCATCCTATACTGAGCCAACAAATATTGCCAATATACTGGCCAACAGATTCAGTGCCAACTTTACCCCCTCTCCCTCACCAAAGGACCCATCACAATACCAGTAGATTGCCAGGCACCCAGTATTACTGCTGTACAGTTTAAAACTGCACTGTTCAAGGCCAAGAATATAGCTTCTATGGGACCTGACAATATCCCTGGCTGTGTTCTATGTGAACTACAGAATGAACTGACACACCTCACCTGTGTGCCATGTTCAATCACAGCCTCATCTCAGGCTTTGTCCCTACTGAATGGTGCACTGCTACAGTCATCCCTCTCCACAAAGGACGAATGATTACAGACCCTGGGAACTATTGCCCCATTAGCCTGATGAGTCTGATATGCAAAGCTATGGAATGCATCATCATGGACCTAATAAACAAAGATATAGGGAATCTCCAAACTCTGGATCCCACACAGTTTGGTTTTGTGAAGGGTAGATCATGCCTGCTCAACCTAGTCGACTTCTTTGAGTCAGTCACCAGAGCTGTGGATGAAGGCAAGGTGATTCACACAGCCTACCTCGATCTGGCAAAGGCTTTTGATACTATTCCCCACTCAGGAATCATAGAAAAACTCACTGGGTGGGTGGGTGGCCTAATGGTTACGGTGTTTGCCTTACAAACACAAGGTGCAGGGTTTGAGTCCCCCATGGGATAATTGGCTAGGCTTAAAATGGCTCGTAAGGGCAGTTAGCTTAGTACTAATCTATGAACCTATGAACCTATAAGCTAGGCATCAACCGCTATATCACTAGATGGGTTGCAAACTGGCTCACAGATATAACCCACATTATGAAAGTAGCTGACTCCAAGTCAGACTGCCAACCAGTCATGAGTGGAGTCCCACAGTGTTCAGTCCTGGGTCCTCTCCTGTTTGGTATCTATTTCTCTGAAGTCCAGGCCAACACAAAGGGAATCTGGCTGACAAAGTTCGCAGACAGTTGCAAGTTGGGAGCTATTATTAACTCCCCAAGTTATGCTGACATCCCACAGAAAGGCCTCACTGAGACCAACGACTGGTGTCAGAAAAAGCTCAATCCCAAAAAATGTGTTGTTAACCCCTTTGGGAAGAACACAGTTCCCATGAATTACCACACTGATGGTAGTCTACTGAACACAGAAGGCATTATAAGAGATCTGGGAACACAAGTTGACAGCAACCTCTCTTTTGACCACCACATTGCCACTGTGGTCAGAATGTCCTTCTATGTGGCACATCTGATTACTAAGGGTTTTGCATTCAGGAAGAAAGAGGTCATTGTCTCCCTCTACTCTTCCCTCATCAGGCCAATCATCAAGTACAATTCCCCATTAGTCATGTACCTCCCTAGACACCTGTAACAACTGGAAAGGCAGTAGAAGTACCTCAAAAAGAGGATCCTAGGCCTTAAACACTTGTCCTATATGGACAGACTCAAAAAACTCCAAGTATTCTCTGTCTCATATCGCCTACTTACAAGCTATCTCTGCTTGACTTACAAAGGCATGTCTGACCCAGCTCTGTTAGAAATGCTACATCTAAAGAAATCCCAATCCCACCACACCTCAACCTCATTACCACAATCAACAGAACAAGCTGGAGGAACAGATTCAGAACCCAGAGACTGCCCATGCTATGGAATAGACTTCCCATACATGTCAAACAGAGACCCTCACTGGCCCTCTTCAACAGAAATCTTGATGAGTGGATGGTAAATAGAAAATTCACTCACTGTCCCTCTTCAAGAGAAATCTTGATGAGTGGATGGGAAATAGAAAATTCACCCCAGGGATCACTCCAGTGGCTCTACTTGACAGAGGCACTGGGAACTAAGTTTGGGTGGCACAATAACAGGGTAATCCTAAGGGCTAGGCTTGTAAAGGCTCCAGGGCCATTAGCCTAGTATACACCTATGAACCTCTAACATAGGAAAATGGAGGCTGAGGGAATTGAACTGTGGACTACTAGATAAGACTCATTAACAGTTTATAACCTTAATACTCAGTGCTAATTGCCAGATCACATGAATCAACAAATAAAAATATTCCCTTCATATATTTTGCTAAACCATCCATGAATGTTTCCTAACTCTCTTACAGACACGAATATTAGTTTACTATCTCTCAGTACTTGTGTTAATTCTCCAGGTAACAATTTTGGTTATTTATGGCACATCTTTGATAAATTGATTAGTCACTTGTTTGAGAAGTAATGTTGTAGGTTTTATTAGTAATGCCACAATGTTATGTCCAGTGTGTTTTTAGACTCCTTTTATATGTCACAACAGGACTGAAAGATTTGATAGACAGCCAAACACAGGAACTAGGTAGATAAAGGACACTGATGAAATCCAGGCAAGGAACTGAAAGATTCACATTTTATTCCCCTGTGTTTCTTTACGTCAAAAATTAGATGTTTCCTGTCTTGTGTATCATACATCTCAACTGTCCAGATTATTGCAGAACATCCAGATTTTTTGCCTCATATCTTTAGTCTGTACCTTCTGAAATTCATGGTTATCTGGCAAATCACTTGAGGACTGAAGTCACTAAATAATGACACACATTTGAGTTTCAGCCATATACCTATCAGAATATGCATGGTAACATTAACCCTGTTACTCTAGCAACTTCCTTAGTTTATAAGAGGAAGATTTCAAATCTGTTCTTATTGTTTTGGCCTTTGTTCCAGCATTATTTTGGGCATTGTCCAGATTTCTTATGCTAACAGGACGAGGAGTATGCTTATTTTAGTCATGTCTGTAGTCACCTACAAAAGGTGTGAAAATAAAAGACCCATTCCTATGTAGCCAGCAATTCTAATTCATACCATATGTATTATCTTCCTTTGATGAATAGTGCAAGCTCAATGTAAGCTGTTTATACAAGCACAGCAAATTTAGGCTTAGAGTGTCAATTAAACAGCAGAAAATTTCAAACTGTATAGAAAACAGTCCAAGGAAACATGAGCCAGTAATCTTAGATACTTAAAAGCATTGTTCATTTCAAATTAGTAGACTTGCAGGATGGATAGTCAAGTGAGGAACACACAACAGCAGCAGTACCACCGCAGGTAAGACAGAATGGGTACAATACATTGGAACACTGGCAAAGAGTCAGTGCCTGGTCCACAACTATAGGCCATACTGCAGACAAAATATAACAAAAAGATGCATGCATATCACTCTCTGGCTATGCAGTGCAGTGCATGGACTGGCTGCCACTAAACATAACCATATTAATGATCATCAGAGTGTGTAGGTGCAGGGCAGTCATGACTTGCAGATGCAGAAGGGCAGTGACAGGTGACTCCAACACTATAAGATGTGGTAAGGTCATGTGAGGTAAACGTGGTAGCCATGTATTCTGGGAAGCTGTGGGGAGTCAGGATCACATATTCCAAAGGTGGGGTGAAGCTGCAGTTAATTCTATGCCCAGACACCCATAATACCAATTTCCATTCTGTAGCCTTGATAATGGCACCCTCATCTTTATACATCTATTAATTAGCTGCAGTTATTGCTCTTCACTGTCTCTACCAGTTGCCTCAACCTGTAGCCATAACACAACATATGTCCATGGAACCGCAAAGTACCCGCGATAACATTTCCATTTTGCACCCCACTGTCCTACCCCCCAGCCACACACAGATGGTACAGTGATATGCTACTTTCCTGGGTTTCAACTTACATGTACCACACTGTGTTGGTCTCACTGTGACCAACATCTGACATCTTCACATGGTTTATTGTTGCTGCAGAGGTACTTATAACAAGTCAGAATGTCTTTGCTAACTCTGTAAATCTGCAAATGTACAAAATTAAATTCCGGAATTCCACAGCTGAATAATAATCTGTGGTGTGGCAGTATGATGATGTGAGGTACTGCCAGCTATGCCGGGAGAAGTAAGGCAGTGGATGTGTAACACATGCCAGCATAGTTAGCTGGAGTTTTGTAAAGAATTATATGTCATTTGTATATCAAACTGATTTGTACAGATGCTTGTGTTGAAAAATGTATTTGTAAAGCTGCTTGTGTTAAAAATGTACCAACAGTGGGTCCTGCTGGACAGAAAAGAAATACACCTGTTATGTTAGACTGTACTGTAACTTGAAATTAATATATTGTAACAGAGGGTACTAGAAGAGAAGAGGTTAATCTCAGTCCAGCTAACTTTGAAAATAGTCTGAAATTAAATTACCTGGTTAGGTCATAAAGATTGATTCTCACAGTTCTGACTACAGCCAGAGACAAAATGTCAGTGAGAAGCCTGGATTAGTATCTCTGTAGGAAGAGTGGATGTGTTAAAATTGTTTTACAGTTTTCAGATACAGTAAAACATCTTAGCAAAGCTATATGTGTGTGTGTTATGACACATACAGTATGTGCAAAGATCCTGGCTTAGGTTTCTAGTAATGGGGGTGATGTGGGAACCAGACTCAGATGACCAGATGTGATATCATTCTATAGCCAGCACTGAAATGATATTTAGATATTAGTGAGAGATGTCACTTAGCTCTCAGCAGTCTGTGTGAAACTTCACAAAGAAGGACCAATCATTTTATGTATTCTTTGTTAACCAGGAAATTCCAACTTGGAAAAAAAGAGGCCTGGGGAGAAAGGCTCCAGATGCATGTCTTTGTAATGTGGGAGGAAACCAGAGCACCCAGAGGAAACCCACATGAATGACATGCAGACTCCACACAGAAGGCACCCCAGCCAAGAGTCAAACCAGACAATCTCTTGCTGTGAGGCGACAACGCTACCGCTGCACCACTGCGCCATCCATCCATGTCATCTTGCCTTGTTCTAGTAAGTGAACTGGGGGCAGAAATTCTTTAGATCAGTTAGAAAAATATAATGAGATTAGCTAAATATTGTTTTTCTGTGTCAATGGTGAGGAGTGAATCTCCTTGATTACTGGCCCAGAGGAGGGACACATATTATGTCACAGGCAGCAATGCTTTATATTATGATAAAAAGAGCCAATTATCATAGTGGTCATGTTAATTAAGCTACTTAGTGCCATTGTTACTGAAACACAATCATAGCACATTAAGCTAATTAGACATACTTGGGACAGGTGTCCATGTCACATTGACCACAAGACATGTGACCAGTATGTTCATGCATACACCATGTGCACATCTGTAGTGCTGCATTGATGCATGATATGATCACTATGTGCATGGGGCTACCATTTTACTTGTTGAGTGGACCTGAGTGAATGGCCATGGCTACTTCCAGCAGTATGAAATATAGGTCTTCAGCTTGGTGTACCAGTGTACCAGGCAGAGCAAGATTGTCTTGGACATGAATTTGGAGAAGCACCTGCTGGTGCAGTATGATGACCCCTTGTAAAAGAATGATGCCTGCTTTGAGCTTGCTAGGATGATAATGTCACTGACATCATCCATTCTTGTTAGCAGCCAACATCACTACAGTGATCTCAGGAGCTGGCATCCTGACCTGCATCAACAGTGGGAGGCAGAAGTTAGGAAGAGACACACAAAGAGACAAATATAAATTGTTAGCATTTATTGCAGTACTATTGTCATCTACTAGCTTGCCAATTTTATGTATACATTTAGGAGTGGATAGTTTTTTTTTCAGCAGTGCAGGAGCATGAGTTTAACATGGATGAATGTCATATAGCATGCATGAGATTTTCCTGTTATCAGGGCATCTGGGTGTTTATGATATCTGGTGCAGTCCTCTGTATAACTTGTAATTTTGTTGCTAGCATATGTGTATTATTATTTTCCATTGTTTCCTCCTTCTTTAAGTCCAATTATGGAGGAAGAAGAGGAAGAGTGGCAAACCATGTCTTGATCTTCATTAGACCATGACTTTGAGACTGGACTCAGAAGGGGGGGGGGTGATGGCTGCCTTGTTGGAGTTGACCTTTCGGGATCAATGGTACCCCATGGTCTCATCTACTAAAGAGGGGGTAACGGTTCCTCTCCTGGAAGTGGTCTGGGAAGATCTCGCCACATCTGCAAGCAACAATTACAGATGCTAGAGAATAATAAATGTCTGCCATAGCATTAAGGAGTTCCTTCTGGTATGGCTTTGGAGTCATTCGACTTACAGGCTCCACTCTTCTGATAAATACATATATATACATACACACACACACACACACACACACACACACACACACACACACACACACACACACACAGCTGGTTTCACTTCAGAATCCTGAAATATCACAATCCTGAACTTCATAATCCAGAACCCAAAATCCTGAAAACTCAAAATCCTGAATCACAAAATACTGAAAATATACAGGACACAAAGAATGACAATATTCCAGTACAAAGACACAGAGAAACACATACAAGACAAAGGATAGCACTTTTCACCATGTATGGGCAGGGGGGCAAGCCCCCCTTGCACCCTCCCATGTGGGCAGCTGCATCCCCCACACCCCCTGATAATTAAATATATAAACTCCAAGATTGCACTCCATAGACAAACATGGCAAACATATCATCACATGTGTTCATGACTGCCTGTTGTAACCTTAGTAACATTCCCTTTTAACTTGCTACACTACAACATAACTCATGATAGTGTAGTGAAGTGCAATCTTGGAGTTGATATATTTAAGTAGCAGGGGGTGTGGGGGGTGCAGCCCCCCACATGGCAGTTGCAGAGGGGCTTGCCCCCATCTTATATTTGGTGGAATGTAATCTGGTTTGTGTTCTATATAGTCAGCATATGTATCCTGTGTGTTTTCAGTCTTTTGGGAGTCAAGATTTTGAGTTTTCAGGATTTTGAATTTCCAGGATTTTGGGCTTCCAGATTATGAAGTTTTACGAAATTCAGGATTGTAATATTTCAGGATTCTGAACTGTAACCACAAAGGAATATGCCAAAGAGTGTGTAGATAGTGACTTAGAAGGCACTCAACTGACTCCTAATGCAGTTTTAGGTTTAGGTAGTAGTTCGATCCCTGAATCTGGTAAATAAGAGAAAAAAGAAGTGGTGAAAGGAAGTACTACAGGGAACATCTTTACCTTTAGGTACAGTTTATGAAATAGAAAGAAAAAGAAATACTGGTTAACACCATTACATGTTAAATCATTTAAAGATTTGATTCAAATATGATGGTTAATTGGAAAAGAAAAATGAGAATACAGTATAGACAGAAAAAGAGACCATCAAAATGTGACTTTGACAAAGGGACAAGTGAATATTCTCCTCAAATTACATATGAATATTCATTCAGTCATATTGTGATGATGGGTATACAACAACTGGATCCAGGAAGTGAGGCTGAAATATGTGTAATTAACATCATTGATAGCAATGAGAGAAATCCAACTGAGGAAAGGAAGCAGGTGATGAACATTAAGACCAGGCTGAAATCACAAAAGAAAGTTTAGTGGAGCAGGATAATGAATATGAAGAGCATGTTAGAGAGACAGCGTTGCAGATAAAGTGCCACTCCACATAAAAATGATAATAGATCGAATACAAGCGTATCCAGAAGTTATAATTACAAAAAAAAAACAGAAAATAAAAAAAATAATAACTGAGAAATATGTGATAAGGCTGAGTATATAAATGAGGGTAAGAACAAGTCAAAAGGAAAGGTTAAGTGGAAATTGCTGATTAAAAATATTGAAATTTGTCTCATGAGCATGGTCAAGGGGGTACAGACAAACAATATTTAATGTATACAACTAAGAGAGAAAAATGTAATCATGAAAATGAATTCATTAAGCAAAAGGGGGACTAAAATAAAGAGTTAAGTAGCTCACCAGAGGATAGATTTAATTTAAAGCAAAGGGATATAACAATGTGCTTAATAATCTTAAAGATGATAGAGTAATTAAGTCATTGGGTAGTGAAAAACAATAAAGTGAACAACAAGAACAATTTAGTGATTGAGGATTCACATCTAAAACATCAAATAAGACTACTAACAACACTGAATAAGAACAGTGGCAGAGTCAGTTTTCTAAGTGGTCTAAAGCTCCATGATATGGCACACAAATATGTGAAAAAGTTACATGTGATAAATATAGTTATATGAACATATTTGTAATAGCTAGTACTAATGACTTAAATTGGATTCCACTGGAGCATATGAATACAAACATTGTTAGCACATACAGATACACTGCTTAAAAAAATCAAAGTTCCATTACGTGAAATTTAACCATGCCTAGCTTTTTCAGACTATCTATTAACATAGACAAAGCTGTTTATCACTTGACTCAGGCAGCAGGGCTATATGAAGAGGTTTGATGTCATAACCATATGGGAGGAACTGATAATGTCTTTTAATATGTTGAATATGACAAAATCAAAATTAGTCTGAGAGGACATAAATTGTTATAGAAGTTATTTGAAAAATGTTTCAAATGCACACTTTTTTAGAGAAAGGAGGGATGGTAAGGGGGAAGGCTCTGGTAATATAAATACCTTATGGCTTCTATGCAAATGGTAGGAGGATCAGCAAAAAAAAGAGGAACTGGACTACATTATAAATATGAAACAGATAAAACGAATAGCTATTTCAGAAGGCTGGGACTGTAGTCATTTAAATCTGCCTGAGAATACAAAAATATGAAATAATAAGAAAAGGATAGGAGGGGTGAATGAGTCTTAATTTTAATACATTCTTCAATTAACACTAGTTTGCTACATAAAAATTCTGACAAGGAAATCATGATTATGTTTAAAGGGATACACAAGATGGTGTTGTTAAAATCATAATAGTATACAATGGTTTGAAAATGAATTCAATGGAACAACATACATTTATTGAAGGAGTGAGACAAAACATAGATGAACTGCAGATACTGGGTGACATTAATTATCCAGGTGTAGACTGGAGTGATGGAATTTACAAAGCATATATGGAAGGACATCTTAAGGAAATGATGTATGCAAATTATTTTACCCAAGTAGTAGATAAACCTACAAAAGGGGTGTTATATTATATTAAGTATTCAGCAAGAAGGATGACCTGATTATTAAATAGGAACTGTTATGTTTATAAGGAATTCAGATTATGACTCAATTATGTTTCGGATGGATGGAACTTTGAAAATTAATTTTAGAGAAGAGAAAATATGTGACCTGAATAGAGTGGATTGGATTAAAGTGAGTCATGATTTGTTAAACATAAATTGGAATAAAATTTAATTTAGCATGTGAAGAATATGGCTCTAAGATTTTGAAGAATGTCTGTAATATGCTTTTAAATTAAACATATGTGATGATATAAAATGGAACCTCAGCAAAGACACCCTGGTGGAACAAAAATCTATTAAGATTATTACAAAGAAGAAAATAGTTTATGAGAAATTTGCAAGAGATTCTTTAACATATAACAAGAAAATTTAAATAACCTCACAAAAACATTAAAACGAAAAACACTTTTATAAAGGATGATCTGAAGAGGCATTAATAAGCAAGGAACACAATAATAAAAAATATAAGTATGTAAATTCAGAGACTAGAATGGAGAACTGCAATAATAAAGTGCACATAAATTAATGTTATAGATAAAGAGGTGGCAGCTGAGATATTTAACAACTACTTCACAAAATTCTCATTTGTGAAAAATTATAGTGGCTTGATTAAAGTATCCTTTCTATCCCAGATTTATTGCTCCAATATCAAGCAAGAAATATTAAAAGCTGCTATATGTGAAGTTAACAAATATAGAGCAATGGACTCTGAATCTATACCTGGGAAGTTTATACCTCTTATTTCCAGTGATTTAATAATACCATTGACCTAGATGTTTAACAAATTGCTGAGACTGGGATTTATACCTGAATATTGTAAAAAAAATATCCTGTGGTACACTTATCCACAAAGGTAGAGACAGACAAGTCACTGAAAGCTATAGAGCAATAAACTTTACATCATTAACTAAATGTTTATTTATGAAAGATGCATTCTGTGCGCATAAATGTAAGATAAAAATATGGGAGAGAGCTAGACTACTCCCAGTTTGGTTTCATTAAAGGAAACTCAACATTAACATGTCTTACAAATTTCTATGAAGATATTAGCTATCTAAGAGATCAAGGGCAGTCAGATACAGTTGTATGCATGGGTATTTCAAAGGCTTTTAACACTTTATAGGTTCATAGGTTCATAGGTAGGTACTAGGCTATCTGCCCAAGGGCATTTATAAGCCTAGCCAGAATGTGTTGGCTTTCGCCTCCCTTTTAGATTAGTTTCCTGAGCCTCTGTCCAGCAGGGCCATTGAAGTGATCCCAGGGGTAAATTTATGATTTCCCATCCACTCGTCAAGATTTCACTTGAAGAGAGCCAGTGAGGGGCTTTACCTAACATAGATTGGGATTCTATTCTAGAGCAAGGGAAGTCTCTGGGACAGGAATCTATCCCTCCAGCATGTCCTATTTATTGTTGTGCTGAGGTTTAAATCCCTAGAGCATGTGGCTCTAAGAGATTTAGTTTTCTTGAGGTGGAGCATGTCCATTAATTCCGGGTTAGACATGGCCTTGTACGTCAGGCAGAGATCACCTCTGAGTAGGTGGTAAGCAACCGAGTAGAGCTGGAGTTTCTTTAGTCGAGCTGCATAGGGCATCTGTTTGAGGCTCGTGATCCTCTTGGTGAGGTGCTTCTGTGGTCTTTCCAGCTGTTGCAGGTGTCGAGTAAGGTACATCCCAAATGGAGCATTGTACTCTATTATGGGCCTGATGAGAGATGAGTAGAGGGGCACAATGACCTCTCTTGATCTAGATGTGAACCCTTTCTTGATTAGGTGGGCTACATAGAAGGATCTTCTAACCACTTTGGCAATGTGATTATCAAAGGAAAGATTGCTATCTACTTGAGTCCCCAGATCCCTAATTACATCTTCCATACTTAGTGGATTACCACCTATGTGGTAGTTCATGGGCACTTTGTTTTTCCCAAAGGGGATGACTATGCACTTTTTGGCATTTAGCTTGAGGCCCTGGTTCTGACACCAGTTGTCTCCGTGAGACCCTTCTGGAGGATGTCTGTGTCAGCTGGAGAGTCAATTATGGCCCCCAGTTTGCAATTGTCTGTGAACTTGGTCAGCCATAGTCCTCCTGTGCTTGCCTGTACCTCAGAGAAGTATATACCGAACAGGAGGGGTCCCAGGACTGAGCCCTGTGGGATGCCACTTGTAACCGGTTTAGAGTCGGACATGGCACCCGCAACTCTGACCATGTGAGTTATATCCATGAGCCAGTTGGCTACCCATCTCATGACATAGGGGTTAATGTTCAAGCTGGTAAACTTGTCTATAATGTCAGAGTGGGGAATGGTGTTGAAGACCGTTGCGAGGTCCATGTAGGCTGTGTGGACTACCTTTCCCTCATCTATGGCCTTGGTAACTGTTTCAAAGAAGTCATCTAGGTTAAGGAGGCAAGATCTGCCTTTAACAAAGCTGAATTGGGTAGGGTCCAGTGTCTGGAGGTTCCCAATGTCACTGTTAATGAGTTCCATGATGATGCGCTCCATAGCTTTGCAGACCAGGCTAGTCAGGCTTATAGGGCGATAGTTTCCATGATCCGTTGTAGCACCTCCTTTGTGGTGCGGGATAACTGTTGCTGTATGCCATTCTTTGGGTACATAGTTTGTGGTAAGGCTGAGTTTGAACAGTGAATTTAGGTGAGGGTTTAGTTCATTTTGGAGCTAGTGTAAGACGTAGCCTGGGATACCATCCGGTCCCATTGATGCTGTGTTTATGGCTTTGGAGAGGGCTGTTTTCACCTGTGTGTATGTGATGTCTGGGGCTCTACATTCTTCTGGGATGGACACAGGCCCTTTTGGGGATGAGAGGGGGGGGGGGGTAAAGTTTGCACTGAACCTGTCAGCTAGAATGTTGGCAATGTCAGTTGGTTAAGTGTATTTTTTGCCATTTTGCACTAGCTCAGAGCAGATCTGAGAGTTACCACCTAGATTTTTGACATAGCTAAAGAAGGCTTTGTGATTATTTTTCGAGTCTGTGGCAATTTTTCTTTCGAAGCTGGCCTTAGATGATTTTATGAGGGATCGCAGTTTCTTGCTAATACTGATCAGGGATGCCTTCCCTTTTGGGGATTTTGCTCTATCATGTAATAGCTTCCTCCTTCTGTTGTATAGCTTATTTATGGCTGGGGTCCACCAGACTGGTTTCCTCTTTTTGGAGGAGTGAGTCTTGGTTTTACTTGGGATGGCTCAATCCATGCATTCCTGTAGGTGCTCATAGAATGCATTTGTAAAGGATTCTGTGGTTTGGGCAGCATTATCCTTTAGCAAGGGGGCTTTGAAACTTTCCACCTCAGTCTTGAGAAGTGTGAAGTTTGCTTTTGAAAAGTTTTTCACAGTGGTTTCCTTGACTGGGGGTGGGGTCGGGATGTGGATGTCCAGTGTGATTAGTTTAAGGTCAGATCTTACCAGCGACAGGTTTACTTCTGGTGTGGAACATTGATCCCCTATGTTGGTAATGATCAGGTCCAATATGTTGTCACCTCTTGTGGGAGTGGTGACCAGTTGTTCCATGGCATTTGAGTTTATAAACTCTAGGAAGCATTGGGCAAAGGAGTTAGTACTTGAGTAGTTTTCCCAGCCAATGTTTGGGTAGTTGAAATCACCCAATATCATGGTGTTTGGTAGGACCTTCATATTTTCCAATGTTCTCAGGAATGCTAAGTGGGGGTCCTGAGACAAGGTGGGTGATCTGTAGTAAGCTACAATCTGAAAAGCAGCTTTGTCCACTGTTAGTTGCACATGGATGGTCTCCGAGGCCTTGTGCTGTGCCACTAACCTGGAGGTGTGGGTATCTTTGATGAAGATGGATACACTCCCTCCTTTTGTATTTCGGTCCGGATTCTGGGGCTGAAAGGTATTGCATGAGTTATAGCCTGGTAGTGCTGAGGTGCTCTCTGGAGCCTTGAACCAGATTTCTGTTACTGCACAGATATCGATTCTCTCCATACTGAGGAGTGCCTCGAGTGCGTGCATTTTGAGATTTAGACTTCTGGCATTGAGTAGCATTACCCTCAGTTTTTGGTTTCTTGTATTGTTTATGGAGGTGGGTTTGTCTTTTGAGCCTTGCCTAAAAATGGCACTAAGGGGGTGGTAAGAGCCTTAGCCAGTATTCGAAAGCCTAAGGGCAACAGGTGCAAGCCATCTCTGGTGAAGCAATGTGGCTTGTCCAGCATGTCATCCCAGGCTGACAGACACTGGATCCCCTTTCAATGACACCAATAGCTTAGCCAATTGTTAAAATTGATCATTTTATCTTTATACTGTGGCATCATTCTTGGTGAGGACAAGATGCTATTCAGGGTGAGGGTCATACTGGCCTGGGCTACATGATCAGAGAGCTCCTCTATGTCTCTTTTCATGTAGTCCAGGGAGGTACATCTCAGGCCATTCACACAAACATGGACAATGACAGAGTCATATTTGTACCTGTTTTGGAGTGACCTGAGTGCTTGTGTTATGTGGTGGATCCTGGCACCCGACAGGCAGCTTACAGTAACCTTCTCCTTGTTCAGTATAGTGAGTGGGAATTCACTGTGCCTGACAATAGAGTTACTTATTGCTAATGTATTGGGTGTGTTATTTAGCCTTAAGGGCTGTGATTGCGTGGCACACTGATTTTGTGAAGTATGTGATACGTGGTTGTTGTTGGTGGAGGTTGCTTAGATGTCTGCTTTGGAGGTCTCCTCTGCTTTAGCAGATTTTTGTTTAGAGCATCCGAATATGTTTTTGTGTATTTATGTGTGCTGTTTGCTGGTGCTGATATGACTGGTCTATGTCAGAGTGTTAGTGTGGTGCAAGTGTTTCCCTTCTCCTCATGACTGGCTGTTCCAGTCTTGGGTTGATAGAGCTTGGCCTCCAGTTTGGCTGTATAGTTGCATCTCTCACATACATTTGTGTTTGTTGGAAGGAGGATAGGGTTGTCCGTGTACATGAGGCAATTGTAACATTGCCTCAAGATGCCCAGATTCACCAGCTGGACTGGAGAGTACACCTGAAACTGCCCTTTGGACATACCTGAACAGATAAAGTGAACTGTTTTACTGATTGTCTGGTAGGGACGAATAGGGAGCCCTGTTCTTATGTATAGTATAGGGGGTGTAGTGCTAGCATTTATTAGTGTTTAT
Source organism: Protopterus annectens (assembly GCF_019279795.1). Taxonomy (NCBI): domain Eukaryota; kingdom Metazoa; phylum Chordata; order Ceratodontiformes; family Protopteridae; genus Protopterus; species Protopterus annectens. The sequence goes on from NC_056737.1 coordinate 1,954,115,573, forward strand.
TAAGAGATTTGAGCAAGTGCTGGACTGCAAAAGGAAAGGTTTGAGTGCTTAAGTTGAGAGTTTGACTAGTTCCAAGGGAAAAATTGAAGACCAGACTTTGTGGAGCCGGGAATAGTTTAACCCTAGCTAACCCGTGCAAATGCGGGTTTTAAAGCATGAAGATGAAAGAGATATAAATTAGCCCAAAATGGCCAATAGACTACTACTTGCTGGGCTGAGACCACTCCTCCAGGGACAGATGGGCTGCTAAAGGCTCCCCACTCTCACTGGTGAACAGAGAAACTTCCTTCTATCCAAGTAAGGTATGGGCAGCACAGGAACTTGTACCATGGCCCTGAATTCAGCAGAACCTGAAAACTGGACTAGACTAGCTTAGTAAAGGTGGGAAACAAGAATTTTTTTTTATTTTCCTTTTTTTTTTCAAAAATACAGTAACTTACTCTAAAAACACTTTAAATGCTCAGAACATGCTAGCGCACTTGAGTGTGTAGCCTACAAGAGTTAAACAGATGATTAGAACACAAAAAATGACTAAAATGACTTTGCAAGTGCAATCAGACAAATAAGTACAATATGCAGCAAAAAAATAGCTTTTTAGAGCACAAAAACACTAGAAGATTGCGGTTTAGGCGAAATTAGCAGTCAACAGAAAAAAAAAATGCAGAGAAATGATACTTAATCAATCCAAAGTCACTCTTTTCTCACTCTGCTGCTTGTCGGACAACACAAGGAGCTTTGCTAAGTTGTATACAAGCGCAAAACCGCGGAAATGTGAGTTTTAAAGCAGGGAGATGACAGAGATAGAAATTAGCCCAAAATGGCCAATAGACTACTAGTTGCCGGGCTGAGACCACTCCTCCAGGGACAGATAGGCTGCTCAAAGCTCCCCACTCTCACTGGTGAACAGAGAAACTTCCTTCTATCCACGTAAGGTATGGGCATCACAGGAACTTGTACCACATCCCTGAATTCAGCAGAACCTGAAAACTGGACTAGACTAGCTTAGAAAAGGTGGGAAACAAGAATATTTTTTGTTTTTTTTCCTTTTTTATTCCAAAAATAGAGTAACTTACTCTAAAAACACTTTAAATGCTCAGAACAGGCTAGCACACTTGAGTGTGTAGCCTACAACAGTCAAACAGATAATTAGAACACAAAAACGACTTTGCAAGTGCAATCAGAGAAAAAAGTACAATATGCAGCAAAAAATAGCTTTTTAGAGCACAAAAACGCTAGACGATCGTGCTTTAGGCAAAATTAGCAGTCAACAGAGAAAAATGCAGAGAAATTATGCTTAATCAATCCAAAGTCACTCTTTTGTCACTCTACTGCTTGTAGGACTCTGCAGGATACCACAAGGAGCTTTGCTGAGTTGTATACAAGTACAAAACCATGCAAATGTGGGTTTTAAAGCAGGGAGATGAAAGAGATAGAAATTAGCCCAAAATGACCAATAGACTACTAGTTGCTGGGCTGAGACCACTCCTCCAGGGACAGATAGGTTGCTCAAAGCTCCCCACTCTCTCACTGGTGAACAGAGAAACTTCCTTCTATCCAAGTAAGGTATGGGCAACACAGGAACTTGCACCACAGCCCTGAATTCAGCAGAACCTGAAACTGGACTAGACTAGCTTAGAAAAGGCAGGAAACAAGAATATTTTTTTTTTGTTTTTTTTTCCTTTTTTTTTCAAAAATACAGTAACTTACTCTAAAACACTTTAAATGCTCAGAACAGGTTAGCACACTTGACTGTGTAGTCTACAACAGTTAAACAGATGATTAGAACACAAAAATGACTAAAACAACTTTACAAGTGCAGTCAGACAACAATATGCAGCAAAAAATAGCTTTTTAGAGCACAAAAACGCTAGAAGATCATGTTTTAGGTGAAATTAGAAGTCAACAGAAAAAAATGCAGAGAAATGATACTTAATCAATCCAAAGTCACCCTTTTTTGACTTTGCTGCTTGTAGGACTCTGCAGGATACCATGAGTAGCTTTGCTGAGTTGTATACAAGTGCAAAACTACAAAAAATGTGGGTTTTAAAGCAGGGAGATGAAAGAGATAGAAATCAGCCCAAAATGGCCAATAGACCACTAGCTGTTGGACTGAGACCACTCCTCCAGGGACAGATAGGCTGCTCAAAGCCCCCCACTCTCACTGGTGAACAGAGAAACTTCCTTCTATCCAAGTAAGGTATGGGCAAGACAGGAACTTGTACCATAGCCCTGAATTCAGCAGAACCTGAAAACTGGACTAGACTAGCTTAGAAAAGGTGGGGAACAAGAATTTTTTTGGTTTTTAACTTTTTTTTTCAAAAACACAGTAACTTACTCTAAAAACACTTTAAATTCTCAGAACAGGCTAGCACACTTGAGTGTGTAGCCTACAACAGTTAAACAGATGATTAGAACACAAAAACAACTAAAACGACTTTACAAGTGCAATCAGACAAATAAGTACAATATGCAGCAAAAAATAGCTTTTTAGAGCACAAAAACGCTAGAAGATCACATTTTAGGCAAAATTAGCAGTCAGAAAAAAATGCAGAGAAATGATACTTAATCAATCCAAAGTCACTCTTTTGTCACTCTGCTGCTTGTAGGACTCTGCAGGACACCACAAGGAGCTTTGCTGATTTGTATACAAGTGCAAAACCACGCAAATGCGGGTTTTAAAGCAGGGAGATGAAAGAGAGAGAAATTAGCCCAAAATGGCCAATAGACTACTAGTTGCTGGGCTGAGACCATGAGACCACTCCTCCAGGGACAGATAGGCTGCTCAAAGCTCCCCACTCTCACTGGTGAACAGAGAAACTTCCTTCTATCCAAGTAAGGTATGGGCAACACAGGAACTTGTACCACAGCCCTGAATTCAGCAGAACCTGAAAACTGGACTAGGCTAGCTTAGAAAAGGCGGGAAACAAGAATATTTTTTTGTTTTTTTTCCTTTTTTTTTTTTCCAAAAATACAGTAACTTACTCTAAAACCACTTTAAATGCTCAGAACAGTCTATCGCATTTCAGTGTGTAGCCTACAGCAGTTAAACAGATGATTAGAACACAAAAATGACTAAAACGACTTTACAAGTGCAATCGGACAAATAAGTACAATTGAATTATAGAGGGATTACAAAATACCATTTAATGACTATGTTATAAACTGAGTTAACAACTGATTAACTGGTAGATCAGTGTCTGAACTTCTACAGGAAAACATCTAAATGGTTACCCATAAATATAGAGATACCTCATGGATCAGCTTTGGCCCTATATGGTTAATCATCATATTAAAAGGCATGCCACTTGCCAAAAACAACTGACTGAGTAAATACGCAGGTGACTGCAAAAAAAAAAAAAAAAAAAAGAAGAAAGAGCTGAGCTAAATTTTAAAAGTGACATTGCTGAGTTGAATCAATATTTACAAGAGATTCATGATTAATCAAAATAATTTGTAGTGAGGTTCAGTTACAATACATGTAGGACTATTGTTTTAGTAGATATAGTAAATCTGACAATAAAACACAAGGGCACTGCATTAGAGACATGGTCATTCATATAAAACATCTAGGCATTATAATTAGAAAAGATGTTACATTGAAGAAACACTGTGAAGAATTAAGAGCAAGGACTATGAAGAAGATAGGCCTACTCCTTAGTATGGTACAAACAAGAGATCCAAAAATCCTAAAAAAATTGTATACATAGATGGTTAGATCATTGATTGAGTGCAATTTAAAGTTTTTTTTTGCATTATCAGGAGCTACCTTTGTTATCCTTGAGAAAAATTAGAAAAGCTACACAAAAAATGTTAGATATTTGAACAAGTTAAGTTAAGAAAGATTAAAACATCTGAAAACATTCAGGATTTTATTTAGAATTATTAGAAGAAATCTGTGCCTATTTTACAGAAACATTAAAGATGATGAATTAAGATATGATTTAAAACTTATTTTAAGAGAAAACTCTGGTAACATAAAATATATAAGTTTTCAATATATTGTTAAATTCAATAGAAGAAAAGAAATGACTTTATAAGTCAATAGATCCCCAGATATCACTTAATATTAGAGAATCTGTTAATTTAAATACTTTCAAGAAGCAACAAGACTGCTATATGGTAAAGAAATCTGCTTTATATATGGTCCAGTTTGTAGATTTTGGCAGCTCTAATTTAACTACACAACTATGTAAATAAAATATGAGAGATTTGCTGTAATGTGAAATGATTTGAAAGTAGTATCCTAATACCTTTCATTCACCTCACCTTTCTGATCTCTTGATGTTGTGTTTAAGGATGCATATGGACATTTAAAGAATAAAATTTAATTTCTAGTTTATGTCTCAGTATTCAAGCCAGAAGCATCCATCAAGGTCAAATGTTTCACCCTATTATCATTCTCCATCTTCTTAGGAAGAGAAATAGAAGAGTCCATGTGTTCACCATGTCTTGCGTTAGACCTGTCTTCCATTTTGCTTGGTCATAATGTAGTCTTGATCTAATCTATAAACAAATGTGTTTATATCACCTGAATGCATTTGCATCCTCTTTCTCTTGTTATACATCTTATTTCCTTGTTTGATAGAAGGTATAATTATTGACAATTTGTCTTTAGAACTGTTAAATATGTGTAGAAGAATTGCAAATGAGTTTTCTCCACTATAACATTATATTCCTTGAACAGCATAGTTTACTAATATACATCATCCTGATTGGTATTTATAACTAGGTTATACCAGTCATGATCACAACTGCGGATTGATTGTTTCACAATTCCTGTTTTTCCCTGTAAAAAGTCCCTTAATGCTTTCACATATCTTCTGTAATATGAACATTTTTCATAAATGTTTTGAGTTTTCTTAATCTGACTAAAACACAATGAATTTTCATATCCAGCACAGCATTTAGTCTGCTTGACTAGTTATCTATCTGACCTCAATAGATAGTTATTCGTGCAACATTAGGTAGCCTTCTATAGTACCACCTATTGGGCACGCTCAGATCCTCATATGTTATGAAAGTTCCTGAGTTTTTAATAGGTATACTTTCTTAGCTACTTAAATGGCATATTTGTATATAATTATGATAAAGAAAGGACAACTATTGAAATTGGAACATAGGAATGACACTGCTCAAGAGCTAACATGATCATAAAAGGCCCAGCCAAATGGAGGAAGACACACTTAAAAGTTCTTGTCACCCATTATTAGTAATTAATTGTGTACATCTCTGAAAACAAGCAGGGCTCTACATGATAAACCTGATGTAAATTTGCATCAACCTATTTGTTCATCAAGACTAGCCTTATAGGCAGACAAAGTACTACTTTGCTTAATCTGTAGTGGTAAATTATTTCATCATCTGGAATTATGTTAAGTTAGACCAACTGGTTTTGCCAAAAAATAGGGGTTCAGATAAGATTGGTTCTTTCCTGGCTCAAAAAGCTGGACATTAGTGACCTCAGAGCATGTGATCTGCTACTGTATAAAAGGAGAGTTTTCAGTATAATTGAAGGATATAATGCCATTTCGGGGGGTTAAAATCATTGCAGCCTTTCCATTTGAGTGATATGCTTGGGTTTGTACATAGCAAAGATGGTGCTGTATTTGACGATGGGCCTGACAATGGGAGAATACAGTGGTAGAATTACTTCTTTGGATCTTGATAACATTTCTTTGGAAATTTATTGGGACATCTAAAAGGATTTCATGACTATGGTTGAAACATGATGAATGAATGAGAAAGAGAGAGAGTTGTCCACATATGCACTTAGGTCATTTATGACCATATCTGTTTGAATAGTAGTATCATCTATAACATATGAGAGAGAGTTTTTTGCTGAATGTTACTGTAGTGTACTTTTTTGCATTTAGCCTACAATTATTTTCAATATACCAGACTTGTGCACATTCCAAAGCTTTTTGAAGCAGTTTATTATCAGCAGATATGCAGATAGCAGTGCTAACTTGTAGTCATCAAAGTTTTCCAACCACACTTCAGGGATATTGGCTTGGATAACTGCAAAATAAATGTTCTGCATGAGAGGGCCAGCACTGGTCCTTACAGTACTCCACTACTTGACAATTTTTGTTCAGAGAAGGTACCATTAACTTTCCCTTCTTGGTATCTGTTGGACAGCCAGTTTGCAATCCAGCAGACAACAAAAGGGTTTACATTATGTACATCTATCTTTTCTAGAATACCAGCATAATGGATAATGCTAAATGCCTTGGCCAGATCAAGATAAGCAGCATGTACATAATGACCCCTTTCTGTAGCCCTTGTGACATTTTAAAAGATGTTTATTAGTTTCAGGAGGCAGGACTTGCCCCTCACAAAATTAAACTGAGTGGGGCCTACATCAGTTAAGTTTCCTTTCCGTGCATAAATGAGTTACGCTATGATATATTCCATGACTTTGCATATATGGCTGGTGAGGCCGTGGGGCCTATAATTTCCTGGATTTGTAGAGGGGCCACCCTTGTGTAGAGGAGTCACAGTGGATGTTCTTCAGGTATAACAGACAAACTCAATGGATAGGATGACAATGGCCAGTTTAGGTAAAGACTAAGAAAGTGCATACTTGACAATGATGAGAATGCAACCTGAAAAGTTATCTGGTGTCACAGAAGCATTATATTTAACCTTTTACAGGGACTCTAAGACTTATTTCAATGTGATTTCAGGAGAAATTATATTTCCATGGAAAATGGGTGCAACAATGTGGGTAGGTGGGGTAATGTTATCCCTGGATTTGTCTATTAATACACTGTCCATGTCCTTGGGACTGGAAAGTGTGATATTATCATTGTGGATGAGCTCAGTGCATTGCTGAAAATTATTCCTTAATTTCCTGGCATAACTGAAGAAAGATTTGTAGTTTCCTTTAGTATGTGTAGTAACCTTCAACATTTTCTAATAGTGTTCTTAAGCTCCCTGTTGTATGCCTATGGGCTTCAGGTAATGGGATGAGGATTTCTTACAGCTTGTCCATATTTCCTTTCCTTTGTTATAGTGTTTATTAATATAAGACTTCCAACAGAGAGTCTTTTTCCTGAATTTACTATTATATTTAAGGCTGATGGGTACAGATTTTCTATGCAGCTGTTTAGATGTTGTAAAAATTGGAAATGAATGTGGCAGTCCTCTCAGCTGGGCTCATTGCAGGAGATAAGGGAATTCTGGATATGTCATCTACAAGCTGAAGTCCCTAAAGATGGTCTCATTTGATACTGAGATGGTACCATTAACCCTGACAGAGAAGGTAAGTAATTTGTGATCAGAGTTAACCAGGGATGAGGAGATGTGTGGTCAGGTATGGGTGTGGCTATGTTTGTAAGGACCAGTTCAACAACATTACATCCTCTAGTGCGTAGTTTTACAATTTTCTTCTGTGTATTGGTATTAACAAAGTCTAAGAAATGCTTTGAAATGTAACCCTTCAATGGTAGCAACATAATTTCTATGATCTCTGGGGGATATTGGTGGGGGATCTGTAGCTAGAAAGGAAGACATAGTTGGATTTGTTAAAGGTGTTTTGGATCTCCTGAAGTTCTAAGATAGGATCATGGGTAATTTGACATGAAAGGGTTGTATTTCTGCTAAATACAGATACTCCAACACAGTTACCAAGAGTCTGAAGGCATGATCGATGCTAAACCCTGGTAATGCTGTCATTGCACTGAAACAATCTCGCATTCACTGCTCAGATATGAAAAAAGTTTGAGTTACAGGAGTGCATTATGCTCTGGCATCTTTCTGTATAGACCACTAGTACTAGGTAGTGCCATAATGATGTTCTCCCAACCTGGGTTTGAATTTGCTATACATGAATGGCCAGTAGGAAGATTCTACCTAGTAAAAGCAGTATAGTGACAGCAAAGGTTTTAGCTGATCTTTAGAAGCCATAGTATAGATATGTAAAAACCATAGTGTGGATATACAAAAACCATAGTATGGATATGTAGAAGCCATAGAATGGATAAGTAGAAGCCATGTTATGCAAATGTAGAAGCTATGGTATGGATATGTAGAAACCATAGTATGGATATATAAAAACCATAGTATGGATCTGTAGAAGCCATAGTATGGATATGCAGAAGCTGTGGTATGGATATGTAGAAACCATATTATGGATATATAAAAAACATAGTATGGATATGTAGAAACCATAATATGGATATGTAGAAGCCATGTTATGCAAATGTAGAAGCTATGGTATGGATATGTAGAAACCGTAGTATGGATATATAAAAACCATAGTATGGATCTGTAGACGCCATAGTATGGATATGTAGAAGCTATGGTATGGATATGTAGAAACCATAGTATGGATATATAAAAAACATAGTATGGATCTGTATCAGCCATGTTATGGATAAGTAGAAACCATAGTATGGATATGTAGAAACCATAGTATGGATATGTAGAAGCCGTGGTATGGCTATGTAGAAGCCATAATATGAGAGGTTTAAGTCATCCCTGATTAAACAGGAAGTTTTATATACATCACATCCCTGGCCAACACATACCTGATCACCTTAGAAAGACTCCAATTACTTCCTAGGTTCTTAGGTAAGTACTAGGCTAGCTGCCCTTGCAGACCATTTAAAGCCTACCCAATTTCTAGACTAGCTAATTTCCCCAAAGGTGAAAATTATACCCTGTACCTTATGTCTATGAGGAAACACTTTAAACATTATACCAACTCCCAAGCCCACTTAGGATTTGCTAGTTTTCATATCTAGGTATCATTGTTGGTGAAGCCATGATACAATTCAAGACCAGTGTCCTTCATTACTTTAACACATGCATCATACATTTCAGCATGTTTCTCTGCATTGCCCTTTGGATGGAGCATGTGAAGTCATTCAGTCTCACAAGGACCACTACAAAGTCATAGTCATACTTGTTTAGTTTATGGACCTTGGGGCTCCTGTGATATCACAGATCCCGGCAGTGGACAAGCAGCTTAAAGTCATTCTGTTCTTGTCCAATCTGGTAACCATATGCTTTCCTATGCCTAAGATATTTCCTTGTGAGGCTTAGTGGGCCTTATGGACATAGACCTGCTTTCCTGGTGACTCTAGAGTGATCTGTGTGGAGCTGCAGTGTGCAGGAGTGGAGAAGGAATAGGTGTTACATGGTGTACTGAAGGATGAGATCATTTTTTCTTTACAGCTTTGGTATACTTTATAGGCTTATAGGTGTGTTGTGACTAATGTGGCATTGTGGATGTATAATGTTTTCCAATAGTAAGCTAATGCAAGATGTTTCCTCCATGTTTCTTAAATATTTACAGCTCTTGCAAGTTATACTATGAGTTGGGAGAAGCAGTGAACAGCTAGTAAAAAAGAACATGCAATACAATCAGAATGGCCACATATGGGGTGACAGCAGACTGTTGAACCATGTACCAGAGAATGGAGGATTAGGGATGGACAAAGTACTCAAAGGATGGAGGGTGGCTATTATGGAAGACCCTAAAGATTTATGGAAGAAGTATTTAGGGTGATACACTGAAGTTAGGTTAGATGGTGGCTAATCTGGCACTGCATAGAGAAAACACAGAATAAGGTTTGCCAAGAGTAACAAATAGTGGTGAGCTACCTGCTGCCTACTACCTGGCTTCCTCTAATGCTGGCCTCATAGTAGCTACACTAAATTAGGAAACAATGCCTCTTTGTCCCTTCTGTTCCCAGAAACAAAACAGTAGCAGTAATCTCAAGCTGGCTTGTGAAAGCAGATAACAGACTCTTTGCTGATTATCAGTCTTGTCCCAAATGTTACTTTGGTTTCTAGGCTTAATGTATGTTTCTCTTGGTAGATTAAAAACAATAACTACATAGCCATGCACACTTCAAAACTAAATAATCAAAAACAATAGTGTGCAGGAGCAGATGGGAATAAACAGGACGATCCTCTGTTTAGTGATGAACTTCAATGCAAATGATGTAACAAATAATAGAACTGTTTAGCACCACAAACATCAACAAACAGCGTTTTCATCTTATAACATAACACTTAACCAGAACCAATACCACAGGTGGTAATCCCAAATAAATAACCTACTTAACTGACAAACCTAAATTGAATAATACAAACCTCATTGAAACTCACACAATAATACAGTAATGTAGAGCATGGAGAACTGGACTTAAAGCTGTCCATCTAAATTGTACATATTAAAACACATAAAAAAATTATGAATGAACACAAAAAAAGGTTAAAACCCGTAAGACCAGTAAAAACGTTAAAAATCATAATGTCATGCTGTAAGAACGAGTGATAAAATATATATATTATGAAACTTCAAAAAAATAGTTGTACTAACTACGAACACCTAGAGGAACATAGAAAATGTAAAATGATTATCAATAAAACGTGTACTTGATAAACATATAACAAATATGTTTCAATGAACCCAAAATAATAATAAGTTACCAGTCTGACAAAAATATGTATGGAAGAAATTATTACAATTTGGCTGCTCTTCTTCAACAGTGGGGTAATGGAGACATGGTCATTAATTCCTGGGAAATTTCTGGCATTTAATTTTTAACTGCCAATACAATTCCTGATATTCTAATCTACTTTTCTAATTGCCTCCCCTGAAATCAAAGTCAATAATGTCCAACACAGCAAATTTAAAAGCAGCAAAGGATGAGCACAATGTTGAATGTCTATACAGAGTATTGCTAATGTTGTGAGTTCTTATGTCATATTTATTTTCATAAATCCTTTTGCTTAACTTTCTTTCCATCTTTCTTATGTAAAATGCTAAACAAATTGGACACTTAGCAATGTAATCTACCCTGGAGAAGGTGCATGTTCCATTCTTTGGATAAACATACCCCAGGATTCAATAAAATAATTTTTCGATGCAGGAACAGTGTAGCCACTCCTGCATGGAATATGGCCACCGATTGATCCAGTAAACATGTGTTTTGACATGCATGAGCCTGCCTATCTTGTTCTTGGTTACTAACCAAATGCATTACTGCAAATAGCAAAACGGAGACATGGCAGCTCCAAAAAAAGCATGTTTATATGCAAATAAATGGTCATTGGCATGGAAAAGTGCTTCATTTTTATAAAAATCAAAGTTATTTTATTTTTGGCCGATCTCAGCCAATTAAGCATAGGGTAGCGGCTCTCAAATGGGATCATGCCGAAAATAAAAAAATAATGTGAAAACTCAATTTTAAGGGAAATCTGCATTTTACCATTGTAGTCTATGGCATGCAGAATCAAAACAATTCCATGGAACAGTGGTTGTCAAGGGGAAAGGCTCTGTGTTAGTGCAGTAACTATGGACTAAGGCAGTGGGGTATGCAAATGAAGGGAAATTTACTGAATTACAAAAATCTTCTACGTGCCAAACTGCACCTGAACATGTAGGTGATATAGCACAATCATGAAACTAGGAGGAGCAACAGACATGAAAAGGGGGAGGGGAGTCAGGCATGTTGTAAGCACATTGGAGCCCTATGGCGCACAGATAAGCTTAGCTAAGCACAGCTAAGCAAGAGGGTGTGTATGAGGCTGTACTGACTTATTCCATGAAACAAAGAGTGTGTTCACATCCATGGAGGGCCATTTCTTCATATTTACATTAGCTAAACATGTATGCTCGTCACGCACCGGGTCTAAAAAAAAAAAAAAAAAAAAAAAAAGCGGAAATAGCAGGACTGTTTACATTTGGGCACCTGGTTTGTGCACTGCACCTTTGGGCTTAAAGGGGAGGAAATGGGAAGGGACAAAAGGAAAATAGCAGAATAAAAGCAATCAAGAAAAATTACATAGCTAGCAGATGGAATGCATCACAGTCAGTCAATCATACAGGCATCATCTGCAGCACAAAAGTTAAACTATGGAAACACCTTACAGTCTGTTTTTTTCCCACAAAGTCTGCACCATGGTGTACACATGTGGGGGAATTTTAACTGGAAAAAATGTTAGGGGCTGCCATTGCTTTGATCCATCAGTATGTGCTACAGGCTGAGGGCAGAGAGGAGGATAATTCTGACAACTGCCACAGACCGAGGAGAAAGAGAGTGTTTAGACCCAGGGTAACTTACCAGGGGCGACATGATCTGGAGATAGTAGAGCACTACAGGGTGGACATAGAGATACTTCAGCAAATCACCAAACTCTTCTGGCCTCATCTCAGACCTAGAGCCAACAAAGGGGAGCCCATCCCAGTGGATACCAAGGTATGTGTAGCCTTAAGAATTCTAGCTACAGGTACTTTCCAAACACCTACTGGGGACATCATGGGATTATCACAGGCATCTGCATCTAGGGTACTCCACCATTTCCTGGATGCCATGCTACCACATGCCAATGAGAACATTTACTTCCCCAACACCTGTGAGGAGAGGCTCAGCAATATGCATCTCCTCAACCATGTCGCAAAATATCCAGAGGTACTGGGTACCATAGACTGCATGCACATCCACATCAAAGCACCATCTTGTGAACAGGGTAGGGTCTACATAAGCCACAAGGGATTCCCCTCCATCAACTGCCAGGTGATGTACAATGCCCAGGGCATTATCATGAATGTGTGTGCTTGCATCCCTGGAAGCTATCACAACTCCCACATCTGGCATTCGTCAAAGCTGTACCAGGCATTTGCCAGTGGGGGCATCCCATATGGCCATCTGGTGGGGGATGCTGACTGTGCACTGGAGCCGTGGACAATGACACCCATCAGAAATATACACACCCATGCAAGAATGCCATAGTGAGGCACACGCAGAAACCGGGATCATTATAGAACATGTGTTTGGGATGCTCAAGTCATGGTTCCACTGCCTTAACATATCTGGTGGAGTCTTGCAATATTCTCCAGCCACATGTGCACACGTTCATAGTATGTGTCATGCTACACAATACAATCCTGTGGAAACAGCTGCAGCAGGAACAGCATGGGGAAGGGCCACACAGCCCACCACCATTGCCAAGGTCCCCACAGGCACAGAGGGACTCAGAGGAGGAGACCCCTGAACCTGCTCCTGTAGGCAGATGGAGGTGTACCCAGTATGGTCAGGCCTTGGCAAAGAGGCAACGCATAGCACACACACACTGACACTGTAGGGACCCCAGGGACTAACACCTCTCTCTGACTCGCACACATAGTAAAATGGATGACATACACATCACATTACCTGTAACTTATCATGTACAGCCAGTGTACTGTGTGCATCCACCTATGTTGGATGCACACAGTACACTGGCTGTAACTTAACATGTACAGCCAATGTACTGTGTGCATCCAACATAGGTGGCCCTCAAGCAATGTCCTCACAACTTCCGCAGGCACAAGATAAGTCAGTATTCTTAACAATAAACTAATGGATTAGTATGTTTTGCTAGCATATTGATGGCAATGTAGTATGCATGCAAGGGAATGGGGTGACCTACTGGGATAGCAGTACACAACTGACAACTATGTGGGATACCAGGAAATGTCTGGCCAAAACTGGCCTCCACACACTATGCAGTAGTATCCAAGGTGGCAAATCCCACTGCAGTATATGTGTGGGGACAGCTAACTGGGGGTCATAGGTCACAGGCATTGATGTCATGGTGGGGGTCCCATACCCACCTCTCACATGTACACAGCAAGTCAGCTGTAGAAAACCAGAGATAAATGTCTGGTAAAGGTAGTCAAGTTATGGCAATGTTGAATTACCCCCTACAGACTCACACAGTGATAGTACAGCAGGACCCGCAGTTACAGTAAGGCTATGAAGGGTAAGAAGTCTGAAACTCTAATGTATGCCATTACAATCTGACCTGTGCTCTTTACTGATATGCCTCTCATTCCCAAGACAAGGGTACAGTAGTATGGTAAAGGGAACCAAAATGTAAAGCAAATATCAGCACAGTCTGTGCAAATGTGTACAGTTGACAGGTGTGCCCCCCATATACCCACAGAAATGCAGTAACATGTATGTTTGCAGGGAAATAGCAACATAGCATACATTGGCAGGGCTGTACCACTACACAGAAAATATGCTGCCTGTCCACAATATGCATGGGTCAATGAGCTCTGTGTATGTGTGGTTAATACTGTCAGGATCTGGCCAGCACGTTCTCATGGCAGTCATCTCATAGTATCCTAGGTGCAGTGCTGTCTCTGACAGGGCCATTTGCAGATAACTGCAGTGCCAACTGTTATGCATGTCAGTGACACCCACTGCTCTGCCACTGACATATCTGGAAGTCACAGTGCTATGTGGAATATACTACACATATTACTGACATCTTGAAGGATGTTTAGCTGAGGTGCTAAGACTTTTTGGTACTGTTGACAGTGGTTATTCTCAATAATCCTTTTTTCTTATGTTTGCTTTTACATATAATGGACATGCCTGCACAGTAGAATGCACTCTGTACCCACACCCATAACTCCTACCCTCTGACAGCAAGATGTCTGGACAAGGGCAGAAATAAAAGTGGAACAAAGGCACAATGATAGGCGTGTGTTGTAAACATCGCCCTTACATACTGAGAAAGTTGGTAGGGTGAGGGGTTTGCAGTAGTGGAAATTGCCTGAAGGTTATGTATTCTGAAATAGTAATGTCTGTCATTATCTTGTAACATCACTCTTCAATTATATGTAACTAACTTGCCATAAAAACACACGTTTACCTAGACAGGATGAAACCTCTAGCCAAACACCTGGACAACCTGCCAAAGAATGTACAGGTGAGAGGTATGCCCACACAAGGATATGACATCTCAGGTTAGAAAGATGCCACACAGGCAGGTGTTCCCCAGCCAGTATATCACCAGGTTGCTGGACTGTCTACACAGCCATGTCATTACTAAACTGTCTGTAGCCACACCTCACAAATGGTCTTATTGGGCAAGAATGTACATAGCTGCCCTCATAATATTGGCCTATGCATCATACAACTAAAATTCCTCTGGTAAAGCACTGTTATGATCTGAGGATGTCTGGCACTAGATAATACATTGTAGTGTCAGACTACAGATATGCCAGAAATGTCTGCTGGGGGGCGTGGCCAAGATGTCCACAAGTTAGCAGCATTTTCTATTAGCTCTGTCTTTCAAATTCATTCCTAACAGGAATTTTAATTCCTATTTATCCTAAAATTGGATTTTTTATCCTAAACAAATTTTTTAAACAATATATTAGGATAATTTAAAAAAAATTGCTTAAATATTACATTTTCTTGTCAAAAAATCTACTAGAAATTTTCAGTAGCAGAACAACATGAGCCACAACAAATCTTCTCAACAAGAATCTTCATTTAAAAAAGAACTTCAATCATTAATATCTAACATACAAGAACTCTCTTCAAAACTAGACAAAATGGATATGAAAATAGATAATTTTAAGGAGAAATGTACGCAGCAAATGGATATCATACATGAAGACCTCACTCAACAGAAGAAACAGATATCAGGTATAGAAACTGCTATGAATGACATTGATACCAGAACAAAAGAGAATGAGCATAATGTTGAATTTCTATTGAAACAAAATACTTTTCTTCAATTAAAAGTAGATAATCTTGAGAATAGATCTCGAAGAAGTAATATAAGAATATTTGGCTTACCTGAAGGTATTGAAGGATCAGATATGGTGAAATTTCTATCTTCTTGGTTGCCTCAGATTTTGGAACTACCAGAGGCTCTCTCATATGGTGTCAAAAGGGCGCATAGATCCTTGGCAATGTCTAAAAATAACAAGTCCAATTTTACTAGCTCTGTAATTGTGAAATTTCTTTCGTCACATGACAAAGAACTGGTATTAAAAATAGCTTGGGCAAAATCACCAATCAAAATAAAAAACAAAATCATTAGATTTGATAATGATTATTCCCCAGTTGTAATCTCTAAAAGAAAATGATTTTTACCTTTACTCAAAGAACTTAAGAAACATCAAATTAAAGCTAGCCTTTTATTTCCAGCAAAACTAAAAATCTTTTTTCAAGATAGTCAAAAAACCTTTGAAGACTTGGATACTGCAATTTTACTTATTATAAACAATAAAATAATAGAAAGAATTGAAGATATGGAATGGGCTTCCACTAGTCTCAAAAGAAATGCTGAGAGCAACACTTGGAAAACATTTCATTCTAAAAAGAAGCTAAAGAAATCATGTATACACATAAGGTCATTTAAACTTTTTGGCTTTGGGATACTTAACTTTGGATGATAATGTTTTTGAATATAAGTTTCTAGTTACAATGACCCTATAAATCGAGGAAATTAATCTAGATTTACAGGTGATCTATTTAATTTTATTTATTGTAACGTTAGATTTACAGGTGATCTATTTAATTTTATTTATTGTAACGTGTTGTTGTTTTATTATTTTCTCTTTGCCTTTTAATGATATCTTGCTCATAAAAAATGATTGTGGTGATGTAACATATTTCGTTTGGCTTATTGGTTTTGTAATAATAGTCTAAAGTATACATCTAGTGTTTTGTTTGTTCTGATGATTTGGTCATATTATTCTGTCTGATGCCTATAGAGGGGTTGCCTCTGCTGGTGTTATCTTTGTTTGAAGCCATACTACTTCGTGGATGCCATGTAGTGCCAGTTAGATATGCTCCGATGCTTGATGTGCGTTGAAAGGGGGTAATGCGGCATCATGGAGAATGGCTGTATGTGTTTTCTTGTTTTGCTGGTGAATTGGTGTTGTTGGTCTGGGAATGGTTATGTACTTTTTTGGACTTGTTTGTAGCACTGTATGTCAGTCGGGTTCTGGTTGCTTCTCTGGTTGATGTGTTGATTGCCTGCCCGTATGCAGATGGTGAAGTGTTCTTTGGGTTCGGTAGATAAAGTGGCATGAAAGGTAGTGTTTTGGGAGTATGTTGGTATTGATTTCTTGTGTTTATGCTTGGTAGGACCGCCAATTGCTAGCTAGGATTTCTTTGTATTTATTGTTTTAATGTAGTTGGAAAAAGCTGGGATGGTGACTAATGTGGTGGCTGGTTCTGTTGGCGATAGTTGTGCGCTTTGACTATTTTCATCTGAATGGCTTGCTCGTGGTATTGAGCTCTCGAGTTGTGGTTGTTTTCTAAAAAAAAAAATGAGAGAGAAAATCCTTTGAAAAGCGTTACCACTGGTTTCCCACTTCACATACAAAAAATCGTCATTTGGCTTGAGCTTGAGAGGTTCAGTTGTGTTACAAACGACTCTGCCAGATGATGAGAAGCTCGCTCACATAAATAAATGTCCAGCTTTGACATTTGACCTTGGACTCTGTCTATTCACATAGATTTGGAACTTTGAAATGCTGGCAAGAAATGGGTGAAACAGCTGATTCCTTATTTCGTGACAGTAACAAGATACTTCATTTCTTGAATACTTTGTGTTTCTGTCATTCTCTTTGCCACTAGGTATATTCTGTTTATGTCATTTACAAAAAGACATTGTGAATAAATTCATGAATCATCATTAAGAATTTAATAAATAATAACTAGATGTTTTCAAGAACATGTTATTGACATTTAGGATCCTGTATGTTCGCAATAGCAGTAAAATGCATAAAATATGACTGAGTTGGCCTCGGTTCGATTAACAGCTCAGACACAAGAAGACCCGGGTAAGGGATGTAGAAGTAATTGGCTGGTATGGGCTCATTTATCTTGGGGATGTGAAGAATGGTGGTGTCAATTAGTTGGTTACCACCATACAAGTAATGGCTTCCATGACATTGGAAAGGACAGGATGAAGAATGTGCTCATGTTATCCCTAGCTGGTGATGATAGCTCTTTTTAACTTATATGAAAGAGAATTAATTTGCATTTGAAGGGTGTAGAATGTCCCTAACTGTGAGATGCTTGTGTCAGCCACCAGGAAAGGAGGATCGGGCCTTATCAGAAATGCTATTGTTGATTGGTCACTAGTAGAGGGCACAAAATACTGCCATGGATGCTTGAATGGATATCCAGTATAGGGAAATAAATGGGTTCAAGACCAGTAGAAGGAAGGCTGATTGTTGGGAATCATGAAGATAAAAAGTATACAGCAAAAACATATTTTCACAATT
Source organism: Protopterus annectens (assembly GCF_019279795.1). Lineage (NCBI taxonomy): Eukaryota > Metazoa > Chordata > Ceratodontiformes > Protopteridae > Protopterus > Protopterus annectens. The sequence continues at coordinate 1,954,133,616 of NC_056737.1, forward strand.
TGTGTGACCTTTAACTTTCCACTAATTAACTTTTTGGTTTACAGTTAACTTGTTGTCACTCCACAAACAAACCTAGTTCCCCATCCATTTACTATTAGAACAGGAATTGAAGTACAATCACTGTTTGTTTAGGCTGTAAATTGTTTCCTCTTTCTAATCATTTAACTCTTTAGTAATTCTCATCACATATTAAGAAACATTTGGATACAATTAAATTGTAGTTTTCTTACTACACTGCTTATAGACTATTACATATCGTTATGGCATGCATTTTGTGTTTCTTATGTATTCAGTCAGAGCATTTTAAATGAGTTAAATGACTTATGCATCTGTTAGCAGGTCTTACTTCAGTGCTTTATCTCTGATGTTATTTATTGAAGAAGAAAACACTAAGTGATCCTACATTCTCTTTAACCACACTTATTTACCTGAAATCTATAGTCTTGTACAAGTGCAATTCATAATGTTTCCCAACTAACTTTATGGATGTTCACTAATGCCACATAACTAAATTATAAGTTTAATATAGCACAAGAAAAAGAAAAACAACTCTTCTAAATACCTTTTTGGTAGTTCTGACATTGCAAAGAAATTACACCCAAAGCAGCTTTTAGTGAACATAGATCAATCATAGATTTACATATGATCATAGGAGGTTAATAAGCTAATAGCCCTGGGGTCCTTATAAGTCTGGTCATGTTTCACTCTTATTTTATATTAAATATAGAGATACAGACTATATTTTCATGCAGAAAAAGATTAACATTGACTGCTCCTATCAAACAGGACACAGGTGAAACTCCAAGGCTAAATTTGCTGTTTCTCATCCAATTGTCTAAAAGTATGCATATATAGAGTCATTGAGAAGTTCTTTTTGACTTGAATTGAGAATTTTTCCCTGAGGAATGGCAACATTCATGAGACATAAATGTCTCTCTGGGAAATTCTGTTGAGGACGCAGGCTGAGTTGGGGTCCCTATAGTGAGTGAATTTTGTCCCTTGTGACTTATAAAAGCATTTTTATTAAAGCAGGATCAGAGATTGCTCTGTAGGTAAGGTACAAGTCACCTCTAATATTTCTATGTGAGCATTGTACTCTATTATTGGCATGACAAGAGATGAGTAAAGGGGGGTTATAACTTTTTTCACTTCAGAAGCAATGCCATTACTTACGACATGTGTAATGTGAAAGGCCTTCCTTGCCACTCTGGACACAAGATGATCAAAGTAATATTATTTTGACTTTATTTTATATGCAACGTTTAATTAACAGCATGGCTTATGAATATATATAAATGTACGGTGGTTGACCATTAGAATATGAATTACGGTTATGTTGCTCCAATTGTTTCCTTTAGATGTTTCACATATTTGATCTTGGTTTTTTTTGTAGAAGTTTTCAGATTCATCAAATGACTATAAATAATGTGAGCAACAGGGATTTTATAATTTTACTAACAACATGTTTAACTGCTGAATACCATGCTTTTTCATATCCATTTCTTGTTTTATCCTGTTAGTATAAAGTGTTCACATGAATTAATGTAAAAATGTTTAATTACTACAAGACGCTGATATGTTGCAAGTATTCAGAAAATGTATGGAACATGATAATCTAGCCGGGTTGTTCATGATTCATAGTTCGATTAAATTCACAAATGTTTTTTTTACACCTGCTTACTGCGATAGCAACATTTCACATATTAATAGTAGTATTGCTACAGTTTGGTATTTTTACCTGAAGATAACTTTATTTTTTAGAGAGTAGCTGGTTTAATGTTGCTACTAGATTAAGGGTTAATTTAGGTGATACTATGTCACCTAGATTGGGAGTTTTAAACTCCAGAAAGGAATGGATTGTAAATATTGTTTTACTAACCAGTTTTGGTATTATTTGTTTGAAAGTTTTTTTGTTGTTCACCACTAATTTGAATAGTAAGTTTTTTTGAAGAGATCTGAAGATGATTATCTCTATTCCAACTGGGAAATATCATGCTAAATTACTAAAAATTAATATAATATTAACACCTGATTGTCAATTTTCTGATTTATTTTGTTTAATCTTAAATGACAGCTATAAAAAGTATTTCCATTAATATTAATGGCTTAAATAATCCAGGTAAGAGATGTAATTTATTTTGATACCTTAAACTTCATAAATCTCAACTAATGTTTTTACAAGAGACTCATCTTCTATCGGAGGATTTATCTAAACTAAATAATGAATCTTATTCTGTTTTAGTAAGCTCTGAACATCTTCAAAAATAGAGAACAGTAGCCATCTTGTGGAATAAGTCACTACCATTACCCAGAATAATAGATAGCTATAAAGACAATAAAGGAATGTTTTGTGCTATAACTTTGGAACTAAATAATAAAATGTATACATTATTTAATATATATTGGATTCCAGGTATAAGAACTAACACGGTTAAACTACATTTAGATCAAATTGTGCATTTTACAAAAGGAAAATCAATAATAGCAGGGGACTTTAATTTCTAATAAAGGTAAAAGGAAGATCTCATTGTCAGCTAAGAAATTAAGAGATTTTATTGAAATATTTCTTTTAAAAGATATTAATCATTTTATGACTCCAAATTCATTATTTTATACTTTTTATTCACACAGACATAATACATATTCTAGAATTGATAGAGTTTTGGTTTCCAATGACCTATTAGATTTTCTAAATAATACAAAAGTAATAACATGTCCTATTTCTGACCGTAATGCTATTATTTTTTATCTCAATATCAACAATGTCTCTACTATTCAAATCAAAAGAATACCAGCTTATATTACAAAGTTAAAAGAATTTAAAGAATTCATTATAATTGAAATTAAAAATTTTTTACAACTGAATAATTCAAATGACATATCAATATATATATATATATATATATATATATATATATATATATATATATATATGGGATGCTTTAAAAGCATATCTATATGGAAATATTATGAGCTGGTATTATAATAAAAATAAATTATGGGATAAAGAACTTTGTGATATACAACACAAAATAGATAATCTAGAGCTCAATCAAAAAGTAGATACAGATACTATTGATAAACAAATGGAAATAAACTCTCTAAATAATAAATATATTGAAATATTAAACCATAAAACAAAAATAATTGCAGAAAAATATAAATTAATTAATTATTCAAATAACCCAAAATCTTTAAAGAGTAAATAAAATTAATCATATCAAAGAAATATTCTCTCCTCAAAAAATAAAAAAAAGATGGTAACTAATCTTCACAACATTCTATCGGAATTTAGACTTTTTTTAACAATATCAACCAAAATTCTAACACAATAGATCCTATAGAATATATAAAAACTTTTGTTAGCAAATATACTAATAAAATACTATCTACTGAACAGAAAGATATTATAGACAAATCTATTTCCTTTAAAGATATTCAAACACAAATTAACAAATTAACACAAAATAAAGCCCCGGGAAATGATGGCATCATTCCAGAAATTTTTAAAATATTACCTACTATGGCACTAAAATTACTTTATAAGTCTTTAGCCTCACACAAAATGTTATCAAAACCCCTCCTTCTTGGAAATACACTTTTATTTCTCCCATATTAAAATCTAACAAAGATCCAACCAAATGTTCCTCATATAGACCCATTTCTTTACTCAATGTAGATTACAAAATGTTCATGTCTATTTATGCTGATAGATTAAAAAAATGTTTACCTTATTTGATTGAGGATGATCAAACAGGATTCATAGTGAATAGGAATTCATATGATAACATAAAAAGAACTTTAATTTTGATTGAATCAGTTAAACAATTAAATAAAAATTTGACATTGATTAGTTTAGATATTAATAGTGCATTTGATTCTATTAACTGGAATTATTTATTTATCCTATTAGAAGAAATACATTTTTCTAGTAAGTTTATAAATCTCATTACTCAGTTATATATAGTCAAGCATACATTAAAACTGGCACAAGTATATCACAAAGTATACCATTAGTTAAAGGCACTAAACAAGGATGTCCGTTGTCCCTTTATTATTTACACTAATTATGGAACCATGGGCAAACCTAATAAGATGGGATAACAATATAACAGGTTATAATTTAAATTCCACTTCATTATATAAAATACAATTGTTTGCTGATGACATTCTTCTCACCCTGGCTGATGAAAATACATCTATTTGAGCCCTCTTTAATAACATAAATCATTTTCAAAGGAAATCTGGTCTAACTTTTAATAATAATAAAACACAAATTCTCTTAATTGGCCCAAAACAATTTAATTTACATGATGATTATAAAAAAAATATCTAACACAATCTGATCAAATTCTTTATTTAGGCATTTCAATAGCTAAAATATTAAGGATATCATACAAATTAACTATAACAATTGTCTTACAATAATTGAAAATTTAACAAAGAATTGGAATAGAATACCTTCCTCTATGGATGAAAGACTCACTATTATTAAAATGATTTTTCTCCCTAAAATTCTTTACATTACTCAATCCATCTCTATACATCCCCCATACTGGATAATTAAAAAATTAAATGCAATTTATTTAAAATTTTTATGGTTTCCAAATAACTCTTGAATTGCTTTATCTCACTATATGAAAAACTGGGGTAATGGAGATATAGCATTGACTAATTTAGAATGTTATTCAATTTAATCTATGGTAAAAGTGATTTCTCTATTAATTGATACTAATTATCAAGCTAAATGGAAAAAATTGTTTGAAATATTAATGTTGGATACTATAAAAATAACTCTCAAAAACTGTTGTTTATAAATAACCCCTCAATTTGGGTCCTAAAAGATCAGCTTTCCACCGTTTGTTCCCTAAAATTTAAAAGTAATTATTTAACTCTTTTGTTAAAATATTTTAGAAATGTTATATTTAAATATAATGTTTATAAAGAATGGTTATTCCTTCTCTTTCCTATAGCCTACTCATTAGGTATTCTTTTTACCTCTGACTCTAATAAAATGTGTATCTTTAAACAGAAAAACTTATTCTTTTGGTATCAATTGATGTCGTATAATGTCTTGAAATCAGTTAATTTACTAGATGTTGAATTCAGATTTGGGTCCTTTTATTGGTTGGAGTTATATGAAGGAAGGAATTTTATACAAAATAGAATTGATTTAATGACCCCTTCAGTTAAAAAAGTTATACCAAACTTAATACATTACTTGATTTTATCTCTTCAGTATAATTCTCCTTCCACTAATAAACTCTCGCAAATATATAAAGCTATCAAATCGGATTTGGATGTCTACTCTGACAGTTATTGGAATTTTTCTTTTCCATTAATAATTATTCTCCCACAGACAAAGACCAATTCAATATTTTGAAATCATCTAGTATGACTACTTCCTCGTTAAGATAGAGAATATTTTCCTGGAAATATCTAAATAGATCCTTTATTACTTTTCATACATTGAGTAAAATTGAGAAAAAAGATATAAACTGTTGGAGATGTAATAATAAAGTAAATGCTAATTGGTCCCATATGTTCTATGATTGTATCAAATTGAAAATATTTTGGGATGATATAAATGATTTTATCCAAGCTATTTTTACAGACAACTTTACTTTAACTAAATCCTTAATATTAGTTAATACTCCAGTTCCAGCTTGTATTAAGATATCTGATTACCCTTTGATTTGGTCTATGCTAGCCATAGCAAGAAAAATTATCATTAGAAATTGGAAATCTAATTCCTCTCCATCTTTACAAGAATTTAAAAATCTTCTTAATGAAGTCTCTTGTTTGGAAAAACTAACCATAGGGAATAGAATTTCTAAAAATACTTCTGCTCTTCACAGTTGGAATAAAATATATGATTTTTTACAAAAGTAGTTCTAAATTATAGTATATATCATTTACATATTTATAAATTATTTTAAATGTATTGATCTATGGTGAACATATTGTATATAGTTATATATTGTTTATTGATATGTTATTACTTCATGTAAAATTCATTTTATTTTATTTGTTTTTTTAAAAAAAGAAAAAAATAGTTAATTTCATTTAACTTTATTGTATATTAAATTTCTCAAATAAAAATGTTTTGAAAAAAAAAAAAAAAGAAAATGTCTGCTAAACAAACCCAGTATCCTGAGGAAAGTCCTGTGTACTCCTGAGAGGTATGGCTGTAGCACACAAAACCCTGGACTGGAGTGCACCTATCTCTGGAATAGAGTTCCACTCTAACTATAGAAGGTCACACAGGATATGTTGGAACCCACATTGGAATATATGACTGTATTGTGTATATATGTCTGCACATACAGACAGCTATGTACACCTCAACTGCCCCCACACACACACACACACACACACACACACACACACACACACACACCAGATAGGATTACCCTCAGCTAGCTGTAGATGGCCCATATGTGATATATCTGCATATATTGTGTGTGATACACACACACATATATATATATATGGGCAGCAGATAACATATGTCCATCATACACACACATAGATGTGGGGAAGTGAAAGACAGACAGTGATAGAGAGAGAACGACACAGGGAGACACAGACAGAGTGAGTCACACACACAGATACCCTGAATGGTATACAGTGATGTCCTGCTGTGGACAGTGGCATACCAGTTGTAAACAGTTGCACGTGCCAGCATAAAAGGTGAGCCCCATTGTGTAACAGTACTGAGGTTGGGTTTATAATATCCCATCACCTGCATGTGTGTGTTTGTGTGTGTGTGGGGGGGGGTGTCCATAGGTCTAAGTATTAGGACACTGTTCCCACTCAGTACACTTTGCATTGCCCTACTTCACAAGATCTGTTGCTGTCATTCATCTTAGAAGTACCATTGGACACCTATCACCCCTATAAGCTCTGTAGTGCATGCGATAACTGCGTAACACTATAGTGTAGATAACTAGATAGATAGGGGTTCTAATCTCAATACTTGCAACTGTGTGTGTGTGTGTGTGTGTGTGTGTGTGTGTGTGTGTGTGTGTGTGTGTGTGTGTGTGTGAGATAGTTTTGTGTGTGAGCGTGAAGGAGTGTGTGTTTGTTTGTCGGTGAAACAGTTTTAGGTCATTGCCACCCACAACAATTCCCAGTGCCCCACTTTATCAGTCCTGTTGATGCCATTCCCCTTATCAGCACCTTTGGCCAGTTGTCAGCCCAGTAAGCATTGTAGTGCATGCGTTAACTGTGTAACACTAAAGTTCAAATCACTATTTAGACAGGGGTTCTAATCTCACATCCAGAAAAATGTGTGTGCGGGTGTATAAGTGTGTATGTATGTATGTATGTTTGTAAAAGAAGTATTTTGATGTGTTTCTTACCCAGTGCCCTGCTTTATCAGTCCCGCTGATGTCATTCCCCTTATCAGCACCTTTGGCCAGGTGTCAGCCCCATAAGCTCCATAGCACATGCAATGACTGCTTAACACTAAAGTATGAGTCATTAGCCAAGTAGGGATTCTAATCTCAGATCTGGAAGATGTGTGTGTGTGAGTGTAGAAGTGTGTGTTTATGTTTGTAAGAAGAAGCATTTTGATAAGTTTCCCACCCAATGCCCTACGTAATCAGTCCTGCTGATGTCATTCCCCTTATCAGCACCTTTGGCAAGTTGTCAGCTCAATAAGCTCTGTAGCTCATGTGATAAATGTGTAACACTATATTAGAAATAACTAAACAGGCAGGGTTTCTAAGCCCAATACTGGGAAGTAAGTGTGTGTGTGTGTGTGTGTGTGTGTGTGTGTGTGTGTGTGTCTAAATAGGCAGGGGTTCTAATCCCAATACTGGCAAGTAAGTGTGTGTGCGCATGTGTGTGTGTGTGTGTGTGTGTGTGTGTGTGTGTGTGTGTGTGTATTGTACAATTTTGAGTTGTGTACCACTCTGTACACTTCCCATCACCCTACTTTACAAGGCCTGCTGATGTCATTTACCTTAGAAGTACCTTGAGACAAGGTGAATTCATATAAGCTCTGTGGAGCATCTGATAACTGTCTAACAGTATAGTAGAAATAACCAGATAGGTAAGGGTTCTAATCTCAGTACTGGCAAGTGTGTGTGTGTGTGTGTGTGTGTGTGTGTGTGTGTGTGTGTGTGTGTGTGTGTGTGTTGGTGTTGAGAATCATATCTTGTGTGGGTTATACCATTTTGAGTTGTGTACCAGCCTGTACACTTCCCATCACCCTACTTTACAAGGCCTGCTGATGTCATTCACCTTAGAAGTACCTTGGGACAAAATGAATCCATATAAGCTCTGTGGCAACTCTAATAACTGAGTAACATTATAGTAGAAATAACTAGGTAGGTAGGCTTTCTAATTTCAATACTGGCAAGAGATTGTGTGTGTGTGTGTGTGTGTGTGTGTGTGTGTGTGTGTGTGTGTGTGTGTGTGTGTGTGTGTATTTGGGTTGAGAATCATATCCTGTGTAGGTTATACCATTTTGATGTGTGTATCAGCCAAGCCTGTTTACCACCTCCCGATGACATTACTTTATATAGCGTGTTAATGGCATCTGCGTTACATGCAGCATGTTAAACCATTGTACAGGCCAGTGTAGTCATCTGTACAGGTGTCTATGGAATATCTGGATATTTGCAAACCATATGTGGTCTGTGTCCCCTAACAATGGTCATTTATGTGATATTGTTGACAATTAGTGTACTGACACACATGCCAGCATCAGATATCATACCTGACTGAAACATCATGCTGATACGTCTGTTACCCTACTACTTGTCCAGGATTTTAGGAGCAATGGATGACTCCAGTTGCTATTCCTGGTGGGCTATCTCACCATCCATGAAGGCATTCACAACATTACCTGTTGTAAAAGGTAGTGGGTTATGTCCCACATTTACAAACGATGCGGGGCAAGTCATGTGTATGTAGCACTAGAGTACATTAAATTGGATATGCAGGTTTATGACTCTGTCCATTGTCAATTGTGTTTATGTTACTGTATGCACATCCTCTGTGTCACTCTTTACTATGTGTATGCAAAGGATATACCATTTGTTCTCCCTTTTCCACCCTGTGAACTCATGAATACATACCACAAACCTGTCATACATAGTACCATGCATGCCCTCACCAACTACATCAGGGTTGAGTGCATGGGAAAGAAATGGCAGGGGCAACAGGTGCTGACACATGAATCTGTTGTGGTCATTACAATGGCTAAGCTGGTGAGGGACCTACTGACAGCACTCCAATAACCTTTCCATATGTATGAGAATGTTTTACTACACAACACTGAGGTGACATGTCTGAAGGCTACCTGTCTATGACAAGGAGTATGTACACCAGATCACATTGTCTGACGACAGTGACCATCACACACTGTTGCATGCATACACACCTGGTAAATGTACATATAAAGCTGTACCTTGGCTATGACATGGTCAGTGTATTTCCCCTCTGCCGTACTCCATGTTGGTAATGTCTGCAGGGCCAGAGCCTACAGACACACAAACACCTGGAACAAAAACAGAATACAGCATGTCAGACTACATTCAATCAGTGGTACTAACAGCAATAATGCATCATGGCTAATAAGGTACATACACCTTTATGCGTACCCATAACAGATGCAAGCAGACAGCACCTTAAACAGTATTACATAGCTACACTGTACTATATTCACCATGTGCATCAGACCCATATTAACCTGTGCTTGCATCAATGGTATGGATGACAGGGATGTGAGACAGGTATCATCATATGCACAGGGTGTGGAGTGGGTTTGCCAGAGGCCTAGGCTGGGCCATATGGTTGACATCCATATGTGTGTGTGTGTGTGTGTGTGTGTGTGTGTGTGGAATAGTTGGATTCTCAGCTTTGTGTATGGTTGACATCCATGTGTTTGTGTGTGTGTGTGTTTGGAGGGTATCCTATAGATACTGTGTGCAGAGGTGCTGTGTGTGTGGAGGTGACTTGCCTGTGATACAGATGTGTGTGTGTGTGTGTGTGTGTGTATATATGCACACAGTCATGCCATGTGGCTGCCTACATAGGGGTATATTGGACAGCTGTGGACCGTACATGGCAGGGTGTTCAGTTCACTGTCTTCAACCACAGAATCGTGAACTGGTCCTGTCAGGCATCTCACTGCCACCACCAGGCCCGAGGCCAGATGCCGTACTGCTTCCTGATGGTGACAGCTGTCTGCTGGATCCGTGTCCCTGATGGTACCAGCTAGGACCATGTGCCCATGGCCTGCTCTCTTGTGACATGGACAGCAACCCCCCCCTTCAGTAGTGCTGGAGTCACTGCCACTACGGGGGTGTGAAGGTGCATGGCTCCGTAGACTTTCAGCTGATTTTGTTGCTCACCTACATCCATATAGCACAGACATGCCATTGTCAAGGATTGCCAAGGTCTCAGTTCATCATCTATTCATGACTTCAATATTTTGTTGTGTGGCTTCAACAAGGTCACATATGTCACCACTTAAACCAGTAAGAGCTCCATCCACCACCCTGAGTATTTGTCTGGTGTTGCATTCACTACGTGCCTGTGCATCCATGACAGCCCAAAACATGCATCTGGTGACACCTGCTGTGGCACTTGCGAAAGCAACAGCGGCTTGATGAGCAGCAGTCCTCCGGTGAGCACCCCTGTTCATCTGCCTGTGTGGGCCCTCACCTGCACTCTGGCTATGGACAGTGTCTACAATCACACCTGCCATAGTCACCACACTAGCCTGCTCCATGCCACCACCTGCCAACTGTCCATTATCTGTGGCTGCTGGGGACGGGGCATGTGTGGGCATTGTAACTGTGTGCAGGGACACTGTGGATGAGTGTGGGTTGCCAACTGATGGCACAGACTCAGCCCCTGACAACATCACCTGTGCCTGAATATGACCATCATCATTGTCAAAGTCTGTGGAGACACTGCCATCAGATACTGAGTGGGGGGGGACTCAGACCATCATGAACATCTGTGGGGGAAAGACAACATAAGTAAATTAATACCTGCACTATACCATTTGCTGCTACACATGCACACACACCCAAACACATGAACTCACGCATGCACGCACATACATTTGAGGTGGCAGACAGGCCTTACACAGACCTCACAATAGGCAACTGGTGACATTCACAGCATAGTCCGACCACTACCTGCACACCCTGGACAGGCCCTCAACATCATGCAGTGCAGCCCTTTCCACTTACTGTTACAACTTATATACACCTCTGTGATGTGTGAGTAGTTTTAGTAGGTGATGGGCCATCAAGTAGTACACACTGCATCCATGTACACATAATTGCTGTTCACCTGTATAGCACAGTGGCAACTCCTACAGAACATACCTCTCAACTGTGCAGAGTGTCACTGAATATCTACATGTGTGGCTAATATTTCTGGTCTTTTTGTCATAAATCTTGTATTTGTCTGACACATTACTGGGATGATATGAGACTGGTGTTACTATTTAATGATTTATTTGAGTCTCGCCAGTTACACTAACAACCTTCTAAGCTTACAATGGACATTATAAGTGTAGACACCCCTATTACCATGCCAGGTTTGTCTGATATATAACATGAAACCACAGAAATCATGTAATAACATTTCCCAACTTTAATGTGACCTATAACCTGTGCAATCCAACTGAAGAACAAACACACTGTTTAGGGTTAACATGTAGAAGTTGAAATACGTACAATAAGCTGGTTACATGACTGTGCACACTCTTAAACTAATACTTTGTTGAAGCACCTTTTGATTTCATAGCAGCAGTCAGTCCTCTTGGGAAGGTGTGTATCAGCATGGCACAACTTGACTTAGCAATATTTGTACACTCTCCATTGAAGAAGCCTTCCAATTCTGTCAGATTGTGTGGCCATAACTTCTGCAGAGGCCTCTTCAGGCACCCCACAGATTCTCTATTGGATGCATGTGTGGACTGTGGCTGGGCTCTTCCAAAATGTTGATTGTCTTCTGTTGAAGACATTCTCCTATGGATTTAGATGTATGGTATGGGTCAGAGTTGTATGGAAAGGTGTAAGTCCTCTCCATCCACAGCTTTCTATCAAGCACATGATGACTTTGGGCCAAAAGGGACTGTTATTTTGAACTCTTCCTTATCCCCTCCACCTTGGCTACTGGCCCACTTCCAGCTTATGAACAGCAACCCCAAAGCAGGACACTGCCATCACCATGCTTCACCATGAGGATGGTATTATTTTGGTGATGTTCTTGTGCCAAACAAACCTTTTGGTATTGTGGCCAAAAAGTGCAACCTTGGTCTCATTACACCATAACACATCTCCCCAAATGCTACTAGGGGACCTGATGTATTTTTTCTTGAGAAATCCACCAGACCTGGATGTTGTTCTGTATGTGAGAAGGCTTCCATCTTCCAAACCTACCCCATAGGCCAGACATGTGGAGAATATGGGAGATTGTTGTCATATGTAGTACACAACTGGTACTTGCCAGTGATTCCTGCAATTCTGGTAGTGTTGCTGTAGGTCTCCTTGCAGCCTCCCTGACCAGTTTTGGTCTTGCCTTTTCCATACATTTCGAGGGATGTCCAGTTCTGTTCTTTGCAATGTCACTGTTGCCCCATATTTCCACCACCATGTGATGACTGTCTTCACTGTGTTCCATGGCATAAGCAATGCAGTGGAAATGTGTGTGTACCCTTCTCTGGGCTGATTCCTTTCACAAATGAGATCCCTTTGCTGCTTCATAAGGTCTATGAAAACTATGGCTGTTGCTGTAGCAGGCAACTAAGTACATTTAGAATGATCCTGTTAGGACAGCTGACCATTACTTGCTGTTAATTAAAGAGTCTCTGCAATTAATGTCAGGTGTGTACCCAAGAAGACGTAATGCTGTAATATTGAAAGCTGCTTCAACACATTATTAGCTTCAGCCTGTGCACACATATGCATCTAGCTTATTGTAAGTTTTGTATGTGTCATAATTGTTCCCCGACCAGATGTGTTTGTTTTACAATTGGATTGTACAGGTTATAGGTCACATGAAAGGTTGGAAGGGTTCAGAAATGTGTTATTGTGCTCTCAGTTTTGTATTTAACAAATACCTGGCATTCTAATAGTTGTGTGTACACCATTTGTATGCAGTGCATAACAGTAACTTATAAAATATTTCCCTAGTTTTGGGCCTTCGTCCCCCCATTTTGTCAGTCTTTGTCCAGATTTCCTGCAATGACAGGTTGTGAGGTATGCTACAGATAGGGGACATCTCCTGCAAATAGGCCCCTGTGATGACCACTGTGATGCAATGCAGTTAACCCCACCACAACTGAACATGCGGATATTGCAAAATAGCTGAGAGTAACAGTTGTGTGTATGGTCACATGCATGACCTTAACATTCCTGGGGTAGTGGTGAGCTACAAAAGGAAAATATCATACTCACTGGCTTCAGACTGTTGTCCCACATGCAGGCAAGAGGTACCTATGTAGTTGCGGGGGAGAGGTATTGTCAGCAGACTCACATTTGGCATTGGTACAAGATGAATGCTATGTGTCTGCACAGGTACAGTACAAGCTATGATAGTACACAATTTGCTGTCCTCGCCATAGATGTGCACTTGTGTGCATTACAAAACCTCACCCACAAATGCAGTTTAAACTGACATATGCCTCTAGATATTCTATTAAAGACAGTATGACTGCTACATGCTTAAATTGATGTGCACTGTACCCTTACCTGAATGCTCCTCGACTGTTGCCTGGACGCCACCCACCTCCACGACTGGTGTGTCATGTATTGGTTGTTGTGTGGGGGCTGCCCCAAGGTTGGCAAGTAGCACCTCCTTTGGTGTAAGTGGGGCCTGTGTAGCAGGACCCTCACCTGTGGCTGAATAGTCCCTGGTCATGGTGGCAGCCCTTTGCTGGACATGACGTATCAGGTCAGTTGCCCGAAGCCTGACATGATCTATTTGTGGCCATGGTGGCCCAAGGTGTTTTTTCTGTGGAGAAGGTCATCCCACAGGACAGTCCGCTCCTGCAAATTTTGTCTGCCCCAGCCAAACAGCACTGCATGGTGCTGTAGTATTGCCTCTGTAATGGCTGCATTTTCTTCAGCAGTGTACACCGGCTGATGCTGCATGGCACCTGGAAGATATAAACAGGGAAACACATCACAGGACCTCAGACATTGCCCAAAGTTATTTACAGAGGCAGCACATCAATATTGCCTATCATTAGCCACCACTTACAAACACATCATACCCCGGTCATCTATCAGCACAGCATGAACCTGCATTGCACTCCTGGTCCTGATGTGTCATGTTCCCCCCAATGAACATTGCATATACCACCATTCATCATTCATACTTGTGTAGAGGGATGAACGGTGGCAGTCTTCCTTGCCGATATGATGTCAATGGTGCTCAGGCTTTGCTTACATGCAGTGTGTAATGGAGCTAGAAGCATATGCCTGAGTTCATGTAGTATGCAGACAGCTATGTTCTCAGGTCCCATGGAGACTAGCTTTTGCTGACTTGGATTAGGCAATATGCACCTGCTCCCTGATGATGAGGGGAGGGGTGCAGGTGCTGCGCATATCCACCTACACTTATGGTAAGCCGGGGGGGTGATGCTTGCCCTAAACCTATCTGCAGCAGGTTGCCTATAGCTATGGTGTGTGTGCATGTGGTGTGATTTACTACCATTACAGGGTGGGTTGTGTTGTCACCTCTGAGATTGCAGACATATGCGAAGATGGCCTTGTGATTGCCCTTGGTGGATGTGTCCAATTTGTACTCATAGTTAGCCTTACAGTAATCCACCTGGGACCTTATATGCTCATTCAAAGGTTGATTTGCTGCCAAGTTAGTGCCTGCTTCCTACTCTGACCTGTACAGCTGACATAGTGACCAATTATGTGGTTTGTGTATTGCTGCTGTCCAGCAAAGGGGATTACTGTACTTTGGTGGAGACAGGTTTTACAGGTTAGGTAATGCTGAGTCCATACAGCTATGTCGGTGGTCATATGGCTGTTTGTAGAAGGCATGGACACAAGGTCATAACATAGCTGGACACCTCTGAAATTTCAACCTGATAATCATGCTTATTCTAGAAACCATGTCTGTGTTAGGGCAATGCAGCAACCAGTAACTGTAGAAATCCAACTCTGTTGGATGCGCAGAAACTGAGATTACAGATGTCTACAAGTACAGCTTATTTACCTGACATTTTGCATCCCATGTCTGTTGTTATTAGGCAACCAGGTACACCTACTCATACATAGATGTGCACGGGTAATACCGGATATAAATTTCTGTTCTATGTGAGTATAGCACACTGTATTTACACTCTTGCTGCTCAGTCATTCCTGTCAACCTGTTAGAGCAGGACTTCTGGAGGATGCCACACATACATGGGGGTGATGGGCCAAAATTTGTGACACTTTTTCTTAATATTAGTGTAACTGTTAGAAAAATCTATACATGCTGCTTAGAAAATATATTTACATACATGCTGCCTAGAAAAATATATTTACAATGTGTGCTGCTTAGGAAGATGTGTATTTAAACATTCAAACATATATAAGTTGTGTGATCAAATATATAGAGAAATGTGTGCTTTAGTTAGGAATAAATGTACTTAAATCCATAATAAAGAATAAAGGTTATGTAATGCATTTAATTCTGTCTTACTAGAATAATAGTAGAAATAAACCTGCATATTATTGCTTGAAGCACAAGCTGCAGTGTAATCAGAAATTTGACCTTGGCAGCTTGCAGATGCAGTCTGGCTCATGTCTTTCAAGTAAAGATTATTTTGCAAAGTTAGAAAATAATAAATCTGTTCATGTGTGTCCTCTTTCCTGCCTCCACCAGGAGTAGCCTTGTCTTGCACTATCTCTGATAGTAAGAAAGACAAAGGGAGGCATTAAGGAAGACATACATCTATTGTATTTGAACTAATCAGAGAACCTTGAATTGGCTACATCCTCAGGAGGTCATCGTGACTGACCAGCTGCTTGCAAGGCTGCAACATTCTCATGGGAAAAGGACTTTTGAAAACACAAATTCAGCACTTTTATGAATTACTGTGATGTAAAGACCCTGTCACTGACCACACCAGTGAGGTGGGCAAAACTGATAATGAAATGTATATAACCAATGTGTTTTGGTCAATAAAGCAGTCAAAATTCTATACAAACTTTGTGTATGGTTTTTTGCCTCCTAATGTACATTAGAGCTTTAAGATATCTGAGTCCTCCTGCATTATTGTTTGTTATTAATTGACATTGTGTTTGAATAACTCAATGATTTTTACAGTCTGACTCTAGCAATTTATTTAACATTTTGGTCCTAATCGTGCGAATTCCCTTGGTAAGCTGCAGGTCACAGAGTGCATAAGTGCTAATAAATCTCACAGGAGAAGCTGCGAAAAAGAATGGTTCTTCTTAAAGTGAAAAGACCTCCGACTGAATTGTTGTATGTAAAGAGGCTGTCCACTTTCTGATCTGTGGCTGGAAGACTGGGCCCCAAGGAGAAACAATAAGAGCAGGAGGCTCAGGTAAGAAGAATTTCCCTCTTTGTCTTTGTTTTAGATCAGGGACCAGGTTACACTGTGCTATTGCTAAGGTTTGTGATAGCAGGGAGAGAGAGAGTCGAAGTATTGTATCTTGAGTCTTAGATCAGGAAATAACAAAGCAAAGTAAACAGTCATTCTAGACACTACTGTGGATATGGGGAAATAAGATACCACGTGGTACAAGAGAAGGGTTACGTAACAGTCTTTTTAAGACATGGGAAATCAGTGCACTAAGAGATCACGAGATCCGCCCCTAACGGATAATGTGAAGCATATGCAATTACAGTAAGCAAAATAATGTGAGATATTTTGCAAAATGTGTTAACAACTATAAATTTGATAGTAAACTAAATAAACTTTCACTAGTTAAACTCCTTAAACAAGCTTTAATCTGATGCAGGGCGTCAGGCAAAAGAAAAACAGAAGCTTAAAAAATTCTGAAACATTTTTAGACAACAGAGTGAAAGGTCTAACAGACAGAATCTCTGAAAATGAAAACTTAGAGCAGACTGGACTTGCATTAATTAATGCATACAGGAAATGAGACAGTAGATGGATATTATGCTAGATTATTAAAATGCTTAAAATAACAATTAAAAAAAATATATATATACATTTTTAAAAGGTTGCATTGCCTCTGTTAGTAGTTTTATTACGAGGCATATGATAAATCACTGAACAAGCAGGCTGCAAGCCTTACTTGAAGTATGCTAGGCGTACTGAAAGACACCTTAATAGTAAAAAGAAAAAAAAAGGGCACAAGTCTTCACTGTTGAAGACGAGCTGAAATATTTGTATTACAGTCAGGTAAAGGGCATCTAGCTAGGGACTATAAACAAAATAAGAAAGCAATAACAGAAGATAAAGGAGATGTGGACTGACTATATAATAGTGATAATAACCAAAAATCATCAGGAAAGGTTAATAAACAAAAAGAAAATGTGAATGTAGTAGAGGGAATAGAGGAAGTACAAACAGATGTAAAGAATAAAAATGAAAATAAAATTTTAGATTTAGCATTGTTGAGCCTGGAGCTCTACCTAGCAAATACAAAACCAGAAGTAACACTTCTGGTGGAGGAAGAAAGGTCAAATTCCTGTGTGACTCAGGGCGTCACGGACTTTGATACACCCTCCAAGTTACCAAAACATTCTAAATCACCTAATTATATATTAGTAAAAGCAGCAAATAGACAGCTATACAGGGAACCACTTTCCCATAATATAGCAATAACTGACCCTGTTTCAGGTATGACTCAGAAAAGTAAAATTGTAGTTTCTGCAAAAATATCCAGTAAACTTACTGGGAAAAGACCTTGTGCAGATATTTGGCATAGCAGTAGTTCCTACCATGCAGGGTATGGAAGCACAAAGACAAATGAATGCTCTTGTGGTGTGATCAGAGGGTGAAGCCTATTATTGGTACAGCCAGGACCTAGTTATGATTGGTCCAGGGGCAGTAACCAAAGAACTGATAAACGTAGCCATCAGTAAGGTACCCTCCCTTGACACTGATCAGCAGCACTTGTTACATTGTACTCCATACTACTGTAGCACACCAGGACCTAATAAAAAATATAAGTAAAATCCTGCTGACAAATTAATATTACAAACTTTATGCTGGGATACTGAAACAGTGTAGTAAGCTGTTCATTACCTCAGGAGTTCATGAGATTGTATAAGTCCAATAGACTGCCACATGTCAGCTTGACAAAAAAAAAACAAAAGTGTTAAATGGGCAGACTTAGAAAAAAAGGTAACAAAATGGGAAAACAGACTGATTTAAAAATGTCAGGACAAGGGATATAAAAACAAAACTGAATTGGTTGACACAGACACATACAGCTGTACACTTGCAATCTAGTAAGGACAGCTGATTAGCATTTTATTAAAAGAAAAAGAAAAGGCCTTGTGTAAAATTCCAACAACTCTGTGGTCAACAGGCAAGTTAAATGTAGGGCTTATTCAAGCAGCAGGACCAGTTACAATTACCCCAAAGTCAGCTTTTAGACCACAGAAAAACAATACATTTTGGGAAAGAATGCAAAAGTAAAAATTAAGCCTATAATAAGCAGCATTACTCAAAAAGGAGTACTGGTAGAATCTCCTGATTCACCATGTGATACACTATTTCCTGTTAAAGAAAGGCAAACGGGGAATGGCAGATGGTACAAGATTTATAAGCTGTGAATAATGCAGTAATACCTAAAGCACCTACGGTGCCAGACCCACATACCTTGTTAAATGATTTAAAGCCACAACAAAAGTATTTTACTGTGGTAGATATAAGCAATGCTTTCTTTTCAATACCTATACATCCTGATAGTCAATATTGGTTTGCATTTACATTTCAGGGTAAAAGGTATACATATACGACTACCACAGGGATATTGTGAGAGCCCAATAATATTTGCACAAAAATGGCTAGCAATCTGGCAGGGTCTACCCCACCAGAAGGTAGTCAAATTTTACTTTATGTAAATGACATCTTGCTAGCAGCACCCAGCAGCAGTGCAGGGTGAATACAGTAGCATTGTTAAAATTTTTAGTAATACAAGGACACAAAGTAAACAAGAGTAAGTTACAAACTTTGGGAAAAAAAACACAGGTTAGATACCTGGAATATATGATATTCAGTAAAGGTAAAATACTAAATAGTGGGAAAAGAAAAAAGGGGAAAAAAACAGCAATTTTGCAAGCACCCAAACCAACAACTAAAAAAAGAAATAATGTCTTTCCTAGGTACAACTAATTTTTGTTGGAACTGGGTACCAAATTATTTTACAATGAAAAACAAAAGCAGAAATGGCTTTCTGCAGGTTGAAGCAGTTAATAGCTTCTTCATTAGTTTTAAGACTTCCAAGTTATCACAAACGTTTTTTTTTTTTAGACCATAGATTGTAAGCAATGGTACATGACATCAGTATTAAAGCAACAACATGGGGATAAGCAATGCCCCATAGCTTACTATTCATTACAGTTAGACCCAGTGGTGCAATCTTTGCCTCACTGTGTACAAGCAGTAGTTTCAGCAGCAATGGCAGTACAGGCTTCAGCCTCAATGGTGTTATTCCACCCTCTCACATTGAGAATGCCTCATGCAGTTGCAATAATTCTGCCACAAGAAAAAGTTGCATACCTTTCTCCTGCTAGACATCTTTCATGTATGACCATACTGCTGAGTCAACCTCATATAAACAGTTAGCTTTACCTAGACAAGATCTTACAGATATGCCCTTGAATAATGCTGAGGTGACATATTACGTGAATGGCTCATGCAGAAGGGGTCCTAAGGAAAAATCTGGTGGGGTATGCAGTAGTTACAGACACTAAAATTTAGAAGCACAAACTTTGCCACACAACTTGTATGCTCAAGCAGCAGAACTGGTAATTTTAACAGAAGCATGTATTTTAGTAAAGGCAAAAAAGTAAACATATATACTGATAATCAGTATGCTTTTCTACAGTGCATGTGTTTGCACAATAATAAAGAAAATAGAGGGATGATTACATCCAGTGAAAACCTATTAATCATGCGCAATTTATTTTGGAGCTATTAGAATCTATTCAGTTGCCTACCAAAGTAGCTATTTGTAAATGTGTAGCTCATACAAAACAACAGGATAAGATTTCAAAGGTAATGCACGAGCTGATGCAGCTGCAAACAAGCAGCCTCAGACTCAGGAACTTTATTTTTTAATGAAAATTACAGCCCTTTGAGATTTTACATTTAGACATGTTAAAAACAATGCAAATGCTTACTACAACAGCAGAAAAACAAAACTGGGTAAAACAAGGTGCAATTTTTAAAATGGACTGTACATTTCCAAAGGAAAAACAATATTACCGTCTAATTTATTTAAAAATGCAGCTTTGTTGAGCCATGGGCAGAACCATGTCTCAACAGGGGATGGTACAGTTAGTAAATAAAATATTCCAAACATATGGATACATAAATTATACAATAAAATTTTGTGCAGCTTGTCATACTTGTAACAAGCACCATGCACAAGGAGCATTTAAAACAAGCAAGGAGTTTCCTACACCACCATATCCATTCCATACTATTTGTATGGACTTCATAGAGTTGAATAAGTGTGAAGGAAAAAATACTGTTTAGTGATCATAGATATGTTTTCAAAATGGGTAGAAGCTTTTCCTTAAGGAATCACTGTGCTTACCACCCACAGTCAGCAGGACTGGTGGAGGTACAATGGGATTTTAAAAAAACAAGTTAAGAAAGTTGATGAGTAAGACTCAGAAGAATTGGATTTGCTGTTTACCTCTAGCATTGCTGAGCATGAAAACAGTAACAAATGTGAAGGTTTAATCCCCTTTAAAGTAGTATTTGAAAGGGCATATTATGTGCCTCAGTAAAAGCTCTCATGCGGGCAGGGCTGGGGGCTGACAGTTCACTAGCTAATTAAATAAAGAAACTGTTATGAATAAATCTGTTTCGCAGTTTAACTCTTTTCAGACAAAAGAACTTTCAGCTGAATAAAAACTTTGTGACTGATACACAAGGGCAAAATGGCCAAGAGTAAAGAAGACAAAAGCAGAGCAACCCAAGAACTATTGCATAATTATTTTAACTATGTATTTGTTAACTATAAGTGTGACAATTTTTCTCTTATTGTGGTTTTTCCTACACTCAACCACACAAGTGAAAGTGAGAAGGCGTGATGAACTGTTTATAGACTGGCATCCAAATTTTAACACGTGCCTGGCCATGAAGCAAGTGTATACAGAAACTATGCACATTTCAAATTGCTGAGTTTGTACAGCTATACCAACAAAATATAATAGACTTTAACGTCCTCTGTCCCTCTGGGGATAAAATAAGACTTTGGAAAGTTTTTTTATACAGAAACTGTGAGATCACAGGACAAAATTGCTTTATTTTTACCTGTTCACACAAAAAGGAATTGTATGTCTCTACAAGTAATACCCTCAGGTGGGCTGGAGTAATGGTAATATAACAATGTCTTATAAATGTTACATTAAAGTCAAAAGTGGGGGTACTGTTTGTAATACTAACCATGATTCATATCTGAGTTCAATGAAAACTACATTAAATGTAGTATGTGACAATCTAGTCTTAACTAAGCAATTGTCTATTAGGAATAGGAAAATGTTTCATGCAGGGATAACACGTATCAGTACCAAAGTAATGATTTTATTTGTGGGAAAAAGGCATATAAATGGTTACCTGAGAATTGGTCCGGCAGTTGTTTTTGGGTTATCTGGTTTCAGCAATAAGACATACTGCAGAATTACCTTTGGGTAAAATCTGAAAACAGCTCGAGAATCTGAAGGTCCAGTGAAAAAAAAACCTGTGAATCCAGTTGGTAAAATCGAAGCTGGTTGAAAAGGCCATAATTCAGTGAAAGACAAAAGTAAATTGACTCATATGAACTTGGGCAACAGTGTTATATCCAGGGCAGGAATGCCACCAGCCTATGGAGCAGTCAAATCGATCTGGGAGCTGAGGAAGCTGTCAAAAGTCATAAGCAATGCAACTTTTCCACCCTAGAATTGGTGACTAATGAACTGAATGCAATAAAAACTGTTGTGCTACAAAATCGAATGGCTCTTTACTTCACCCTAGCGGCAAGAGGTGGTACGAAGAAGAATGCTGTGCGTACATTCCAGACAACCAACATGAAATCAATGACCACCTAGAGGTAATTCAGCAAGTATCAGCAATGACTAAACCAGGCCCAAACCCACTGACGGACTTTTCCAGAATCTGTTTGGGGGGGTGGGGTTCCATCCTATTAAACATTTAATTGCTATTTGTGTGGGTATACTCCTAATAGGAGCATGTGTTTACTGTGAAATTCCCTGCATGAAAAGATTAATCAAAAATTTGTTGATATATCTGCTACTGAAACTCTTTACCAAAGTGTTGAAATTAAAAGATTAATTTCAAATGATGCTTTTCTGAAATATAAAACCAATGACTTACTTAGCTGAAAGCCCTTGAAAGGAAAGGCTGAGGAATGAAATAATATTGTTTATGTTTTAAACAGAATAAAATGCATTAACAGGAGGAGAATGTTAGAAAAATCTATACATGCTGCTTAGAAAATATATTTACATACATGCTGCCTAGAAAATATATTTACAATGTGTGCTGCTTAGGAAGATGTGTATTTAAACATTCAAACATATATAAGTTGTGTGATCAAATATATAGAGAAATGTGTGCTTTAGTTAGGAATAAATGTACTTAAATCCATAATAAAGAATAAAGGTTATGTAATGCATTTAATTCTGTCTTACTAGAATAATAGTAGAAATAAACCTGCATATTATTGCTTGAAGCACAAGCTGCAGTGTAATCAGAAATTTGACCTTGGCAGCTTGCAGATGCAGTCTGGCTCATGTCTTTCAAGTAAAGATTATTTTGCAAAGTTAGAAAATAATAAATCTGTTAGCATGTGTCCTCTTTCCTGCCTCCACCAGGAGAGTAGCCTTGTGCGCACTATCTCTGATAGTGCTGGCTGGGACAAGAAAGACAAAGGGAGGCATTAAGGAAGACATACATCTATTGTATTTGAACTAATCAGAGAACCTTGAATTGGCTACATCCTCAGGAGGTCATCGTGACTGACCAGCTGCTTGCAAGGCTGCAACATTCTCATGGGAAAAGGACTTTTGAAAACACAAATTCAGCACTTTTATGAATTACTGTGATGTAAAGACCCTGTCACTGACCACACCAGTGAGGTGGGCAAAACTGATAATGAAATGTATATAACCAATGTGTTTTGGTCAATAAAGCAGTCAAAATTCTATACAAACTTTGTGTATGGTTTTGCCTCTAATGTACATTAGAGCTTTAAGATATCTGAGTCCTCCTGCATTATTGTTTGTTATTAATTGACATTGTGTTTGAATAACTCAATGATTTTTACAGTCTGACTCTAACGAATTTATTTAACAGTAACACACTTAAGTCATTTGATAGCATTGTAACCTTAGCATTACAGACATACTCTGGAAGATGTCTGATGCTGATATGGTAGGAAGAGAGGAGAAAGGTTAGGAGTGTGTTAGTGAGGGTAGGAACTTTTAATGTTGTCAGTATGACTGGTATAGGGACAGAGCTATCTGATATGGTGGACAGCAGGAACGTTGATATATTGTGTGTGCAAGAGACCAGATGGAAGTGGCAAAAGGCTAGGTGTATCAGAGTTGTGTCCAGATAGTTCTATCATGGTGTGGATGGGAGGAGAAATGGTGTAGGGGGTTATCCTGAAGGAACAGTATGGCAAGGGTGTTTTTGGAAGTGAAAATAGTGTTGGATAATGAAGCTGGACATTGATGGTGTACTGATGACTGTTGTTAGTGCATATGCTCCTCTAGTTGCTTGTGCGATGGATGAGACAGAAAAATATTGCAGTGTGTTGGATGACGTGGTGATGACTGTACCCAAGGATGAGAGAGTGGTGACTGGAGCAGCTTTCAATGGGCATGTTGGTGAAGGGAACAGAGTGTATGTGGAAGTGATGGGTAGGTATGGTGTTAAGCAAAGGAATGCAGAAGGTGAGATGGTGGTGGAGTTTGCAAAAGGATGGACATGGCTGTGGTGAATACATATTTAACAAGACAGAGGAGCACAGGGTGACATACATGAGTGGAGGATGATGCACACAGGTGGATTATTTCCTATGCAGGTGGGCCTGTTTGAAGAAGATTGGAGACTGTAAATTGGTGACAGGGGAAAGAGTAATTAAGCAGCATGAAATGTTGGTCTCTGGGATGACGTTGTTGATCAAGAACAGGAGGAGGAGTGTGAGGGAAGCACCCAGGATCAAATGGTAGAAACTGAAAAAGGGTGATTGTGAGGTTGAGTTCAGGGAAGAGTTAAGACAGACAGAGGGTGGCAGTGAAGAGTTACCGAATATCAAGTACAGCACAGCTAGTAAGGGAGATGACTAGAAATGTGCTTCGTGTGATATCTGGACAGAGGAAGGAGGACAAGGGGACCTGGTGGTGTAATGAGGAAGTACAGGGTAGTAAACAGAAAAAGAGGTTGGTGAAGAAGAAGTGGGATTGTCAGAAAGATGAAAAAAGTAAACAGGAGTATGAGATGTGGTGCATGGCAGAAAGAGAGGTGGCAAATGCTAAGGATGAGACGTATGAAGGGTTGTATGAAAGATTGGACACTAAAGCTGGAGAATAGGACCTGTACCAATTGGCTATACAGAGGGACTGAGCTAAGAAGGATGTGCAGCAGGTAAGGGTGATAAAGGATAATGAGGGAAACATACTCACAAGCGAGGAGAGTGTGTTGACAGATGGAAAGAGTATTTTGAGGGGCTGTTTAATGAAGAGAATGGGAGAGAGAGTAGGTTAGATGATGTGGATATTGTGAATCAGGAAATGCAACAGATTAGCAAGGAGGAAGTGAGGACAGCTATGAAGAGGGTTAAGAATGGAAAGGCTGTTGGTCCAGATGACATACCTGTGGAAGCATGGAGTTGTTTAGGAGAAATGGCAGTGGTCTTTTTAACCAAATTGTTTAATGTAATGTTGGTGAGAGGATGCATGAGGGCTTGCGCAAAATTGTTTGATTACCGATTATTAGAATAAGGGTGATGTGCAGAGCTGTAGTAACTACAGAGTGTTAACATTGATCAGTCACAGGATGAAGTTATGGGAAAGAGTAGTGGAAGTTAGGTTAAGAAGAAAGGTGAGGATTAATGATCAGCAGTATGGTTTCATGCCAGGAAAAAGCAGTACAGATATGATGTTTGCTCTGAGAGTGTTGATGGAGAGGTACAGAAGGTTGGAAGGAGCTGCATTGTGTCTTTGTGGATTTAGGGAAAGCATATGACAGGGTGCCTAGAGAGGAGTTGTGGTATTGTATGAAGAAGTCAGGAGTGGGAGAGGAATCTGTAAGAGTGCTACAGGATATGTACAAGGGTAGTGCGACAGTGGTGAGTTCTGCAGTGGGAGTGACAGGTGCGTTTATGGTGGAGGTGGGATTACATCAGAGTTCAGCTCTGAGCCCTTTCATATTTGCATTTGTGATAAACAAGTTGATAGACAAGATCAGACAGGAGTCCCCACTGACTGTGATGTTTGCAGATGGCATTATGATCTGTAGTGAGAGTAGGGAACAAGTTGAGAAGACCCTGGAGAGGTGGAGATATGCTCTACAGCAGGGAGGAATGATGGTCAGCAGGACTAAGACAGAATATATGTGTGTGAATGAGAGGGAGGATAGAGGAATGGTGAGGATGTAGGGAGTAGAGTTTTCAAAGGTGGATGAGTTTAAATACTTGGGATCAGCAGTTCAGAGTAATGACGCATGTGGAGGAGAGGTGAAGAAGAGAGTACAAGCAAGATGGGGAGGGTGGAGAAGCGTATCAGGAGTGATTTGTGACAGACGGTTTCCATTAAGAGTCAGAGGGAAGGCCTTTGTGATGGTAATGAGGCCAGCTATGTTAATGGGTTGAAGACAGTGGCATTGACAAAAAGTCAGGAGTCAAAGCTGGACATGGCAGAGTTAAAGATGTTAACATTTGCACTGGGTGTGACTAGGGTGGACAGGATTAGGGATATGTATGTTAGAGGGTCTGCCCAGTTTGGACGGTTTGGAGACCAAGTCAGAGAGTAGCAGGATTATGTTGGTTTGGCCATGTGCTGAGGAGGGATTCTGAGCATATTGGGAAAAGGATGGTAAGGATTATGCTGCCAGATAAGAGGAAAAGCGAAAGGCCTAAGATAAGGTGTATGGATGTGGTGATACAGGACATGCAGGTGGTTGGTGTGACAGAGCAAGATGCAGAGGACAGGAGGAAATGGAGACACATAATCTGCTGTGATGCTCCCTAAAGGGAACAGCCAAAAGAAAGGAATGGAGCTGTTGTAATGGTAGTCTTCACAGGTTGCCAGTGATTTGCCAGACATAACACAACTCTATGAGTAGGTGACTACAAATATGAGGCACACATATGGTCAATGTGCATAACACGGGACAGTTGAATGGTATGAGTTCAATATATCACATACAGTTCAACACACACATCTGCAACAGTATTTCACTATGCAAATATCATGTGTAGGTCTTAACATTTCTGTGACAGACATGTATATCATAGTTGTATTCACAATTAACATATGGATATCTACGACATCCCAGTAGCTGTCCTAGCAGTGTCACAGTCAGTATTGTTTAACACACACTCCAATAGTAGTCATATGTGAGCCATCCTTTCCTGGGGTGACTCAGGGGCCTGAGCTGTGATCTATGTCACTGCAGACAGACCTAGTTGCTAGGGCCATAGGTTCTGATCAGCAATATATCAGTACAGCAAGTCTTGTTGAGATATATTTGTTTAGCTTCATATCTCCCATTAATACATACCCCCTACTGCATTCTATTACATGCTTACTTGTTTGACATACCTGTTTTTTTTGCCAAGTATAGTTGGTTTTATTCCACTATGTGTAGCTTGTTTTCTTGGTCTGTCTGTCCCCCCCACGATGTAGGGTATACATTTGTTTTGCATAGACAGCAGCTTGCCTTTTGTAGGTAATGCTCATGAGCAGCTGATGGCCTGTACACTAGTTGGTGTCCCCCAGTTGCTAATTGCATGCAGAACAGCTGTGGTGTTATTCGTATAGCCAATGACATGGCAACACACTCCTATAATTGAGTACTTCATGTGGGCATTGGCTCTTTTCCTTGTCTGTGAGGAGGACTTCATGGAGGCGTGTGAACAACAGCATCACAGAGGGTAGTTGGAAATGGTATACCTTCATTTTGTCATAAGAAAGTTGTATGATGCACCAAAGTGCAAAAGTATGACCTACAGATAGGACAAATGTTGACTGCCACTGTTGTGAATCCAAATGAGTGAATGCACATTGGCATTCACTCATTTGAATTTGCCATTCCAGGTGCAGATCACACTATAGCAGGGACTGGGAAATGAACCCTTTCCCTTACTGAGTAGCGGGGGTGGGGGCGCAGCCTCCCACAATGGGGGGGTGCAAAGGAGCTTGCACCCCTGCATAACGATGTTTGGAGACATTTGGAAATGTCTCCTGACATTTACTGTTGTGCTGCAGTTTGAAAATGGGCAATCTGGTTTTCCAGATTACCATTTTTGACTTTTTTTTTTCCGACGTGTTTTGGCATTTAAAGTCTCACAGTAGTGATATCGTACAAATGCCTTTCTAACAAATGAAGGTTTACTGATGGAAATACCTCTTACAATGAAAACTGTGGAGACAACTCAACAAACTGGGGGAGAATGTTCCAGACATAAGGACAGAATGTAAGTATTGCTGTTATACAGTTGAATTAATGCTAGTTTAACAGGGTTTGTGTGGACATGGCGTTTCTGTGTGATTTTAAGTCTGACAGTGTTATGTGGTTGACATAACTCTCAGCTGTAGTGCTATCCGCAGAATGGTGAGATTTTGGACTCTCATGTTCGGTGTGTTCCTCAGACATATTTTGTCTTTGGAAAATCAGTAGCATGATGTGGGGATTGCAGTCAGTAAATGATATCATCCATTTGTGTTTCTGACTTCATATCTTTCAGAAAAGATATGTTGCAACAAACCCCGTTATACTAGCAACTGCCGCAGTTTATAACAGCAATATTTCACATATGCCCCTGTTTTGGGGCCTCTGTCCCCCAAACATATCAGGCTTTGTCCAGATGTCATGCAGTAAGGGGGTGATAGGTAGGGTATATCATTATTTAGTGCCTTCATTCCTGATACCATCCCAGTGATGTATCAGACTGCCAGACATGTTATGTGTAAGAGGCCTTATATATGAGGACAAAGCCTGGACATTCTGT